>NW_008630690.1:0-292 GCF_000691845.1 Merops nubicus | reverse complement strand
GGGGCCCAAAACTGACCCCAGGATTCCTTCCTTGGCTCAAGCTCAGTGTGGGGCTGAGGACACGCTCGCTGCTTGCCCTGACCCCCAGAACATCAGCCCTGGTCTTCCCCAGGGCTTGGGCAACAGCAAGTCCTGGCTAATTTCAGCCTTCTCCCTTCTGCCCCTTTGAAGACCTGGTGTGCCACAGCTCCAGCTCCCCTGGGCATGGTCAGGGGGCAGAAATATTTGCTCTTCCCCTTGGTTAGGGGCTGGAGCCCACACCTGGGCTGCTCTGAGAGCCCTGCTCAGGCAG
>NW_008630689.1:3864-4084 GCF_000691845.1 Merops nubicus | reverse complement strand
TATATATATATTTATAACAGGATTTTACAAATAAAGGCAACAACTGTATACCAAATAAAAACAAAACCCAACAACAAAATAAACGTTAGAACACAGTCTGCGCTCAAGCATAGTGCATCTCAACAGCTGGTGCAACGGGAGGGCGAGAGGAAGGTCCATACAACAGGACACGAGTTCTCAAAACCAGTAAAACCCAAAAAAAACCCAACCCAACACCCCG
>NW_008630689.1:2208-3772 GCF_000691845.1 Merops nubicus | reverse complement strand
GGGACGAGTGTCAAGCCCCAAACCCTCGTTCTTTCCTACAGGAATGGGGCCAGGGTTTGCCAAGGAGACGAAGGAATCCAGACGTTCAAACCCCAGCGGGATCAGACTCCTCTGAAAATCCCAGCCTGGTCGTTTTTCAAAGGCACTGACAGGCAGGCTCAGCAGGCAGCACCTTGGGCCACGTCGCTGCCTCTCACAGCTCACCCCGGTCAGGAGGTGGCCGCTGGGCTACCCGGGTCCCTGCTGACAGCACGGGCAGAGCCCTTTGGGTTGCCAGCAGCCCAGACCTGGTGAAACTGTGCAGCAGCAGCAGGAGAGAGGCCCCGAGTCAGGTGCAACAAGCGCAGTGATCCTGGGGGTGTTTTCTCCCCTCCCCAGCCCAAACTAGCAGCTCAAGTTAAAAGGGGCGCGTGTTAATTTATTTATCAGATGTACGCCGTGTAAAGCTTCCAAGCAGCATCTACGTTTTATTTCTTAAAAAATATATATATATATCAGCAAAGGTGTGGAGAGAAACCAGTTTGAAGTCTACCTGACTGTGCACAACCAAGCAGGGACTGCTGCTCTGCTCCTCCTACACCTGGTGGCATCACCACCACCACCACCACACCGGCGACTGGTGGGACACCCAACCAGGTCACACCAGCCACCAGCTGTGGGGCCGTGGCCCGAGAGGCCTTTATGAGAAGTACCATAGTTGGATATTCACAGACCCCAAAGCCAGCCTGCCCGATGGAGTATTTTTATGTATTTTTTCACAGCTTTGCAGTATATTCACAGCTGAGCGAGTCAGCTGTTGTTCTGTAGCTGCAGGGAGGGGAAGAAGGGTTCTGTGCTTTACCCTGACCTTCTTTTGTTGTGGGTTTGGTTTTTGTTCTTTTGGAAGTAGTTCTGAATCGCTAACCTGGGCGCATCCTTCATCCTTCTCCAAGCTACCTGGCAAGTCAGAGAAAAGGGGATTTAGCCTCCCATGCGCAGTGAACTCATCCCCACACCTCAGTCCAGCCAATATATAAAAGTGAAACAGTCTCAAACTAAAAAAAAACAAAAAGAAAACGAAAAAGGGGGAAAAAAAAAAGTCACGCTGTGCTTAGTCTTTGGTTTCCAAGTTCAAAGGAGGAATCTGCTTCAAAGCTTGAAGCAGAGCCGAGGAGTCGATGGGGGAATGGGCCGGCACGGGAGAGGGGAGTCTCTGGGGCATCAGCAGAGGGGGGGAGATTTTGTCGGGGTTCATGAACCCCGTGAGTGCTGCGGCAGAGGCTGGGAGGCTGGGGTACAGGACAGGGACGGACGCCGGGTACCAGCACTTCTCCAGCATGGAATCTGCTTCAAAGCTTGAAGCAGAGCCGAGGAGTCGATGGGGGAATGGGCCGGCACGGGAGAGGGGAGTCTCTGGGGCATCAGCAGAGGGGGGGAGATTTTGTCGGGGTTCATGAACCCCGTGAGTGCTGCGGCAGAGGCTGGGAGGCTGGGGTACAGGACAGGGACGGACGCCGGGTACCAGCACTTCTCCAGCATGGGCAGGTAGGCCGTGGCGGACGGGGGGATCAGATAGAAAGGCAGG
>NW_008630689.1:0-2072 GCF_000691845.1 Merops nubicus | reverse complement strand
GAAGAGCCCATCACGTCGCCGCCAAAAGGGCCCTCGTCCTCCGGCGACTCCAGCCTGCTCCTTTTGGCCGGCGGGTCCTCAGTCTCTTGCTTAATAGAGCTTATTCTCTCCTGCACAGCGTACTTGAGGTCGGTATCCTTCCTGAAGTACGGCTGCTCGGGTTTGGAGTCACTTTTCTCCAGCTCTCCCCCGTACCCGCTGTCCGTGTCCGTGTCGCTGCCGCTCTGCTCCCCGCTGGAGTGAGCGAATGGCACGCAGTTCTTCCCGTGCCCCTCCGCCGCCTTGCCCAGCGGCGCCGGCTTCTCTTTCAAGTCCACCATTTTGGGGGGGATGTCCCCGGCCTTGCGGGCGGCCCCGCCCTGCAGCACCTCGGAGGCCATGCGGTGCAGGTGGCTGACCAGCTGCGACGGCTTCAGGTCCTTGCCGTTCTCGTGCTTGGCCAGGTATTGCAGCATTTCCTTGGCACACATCTGGAAACCGGATCGAAACATTTCCTGGCTGGAATCGAGGTTTCTTGATGACAGGTCACCTGAGGAAACATTAACAGAGAGAAATTAAAAATTAACAACGTGCTACATAGTGCCATTAGCATCTCTGGAGGCGATATTACACTTGGCTCGCAGCTACAGAGCTGAGCCTGACGGCCAGCCCCAACTTTCCCTGCGTCCCCCCGACTTCTGCGTGAGCTTATTTGAACACCCGCCTGCCCACGTTTACAGAACAACTCTGAACTTAATTTTTCAGCCCATATTTACTGTACGCACCACCTTCAACAGGTGCTGAAGTACAGGAGTGAGTCAGGCTGGTGCCTTCCCTGGGAAACACCCCGGGGAAGGCAGAGTGCACCTCGCCCTTCACCTCCAGGCAGAGCTCCTGGAGCCCGACAACCCGTCAGCAGCTCTGCCAGCCTCGGGCGGGCGACTGCTCCTCAGCTGCAAGCTCTACTGCACTCCCTGTGGCTGCCAGAGCAGTGGAAGGCTCTTCAGAAAAACTGAATTTTACTTGATCAGATTCACGTGAGTGCCACATGTGAAAACAGAAGGAGGAAGTGCATCTGGAGCATAAGCTGATGCACCAGGTCCCCCCTTCGCCTGCAGGACACAGGCTGGCTTGTATGGGGAGACTTGAAAAAGGTGTGCATAAAAAGCAGATTTATAGCTTTATATCTGTATTTATGAGGAAAAAAAAATACCAAACAACAAATAAACAAAACTGGGTTTGATCCAAAGCTCATGAATACGAATGGAAAGATTCGAATGGCTTTGGAGAGAACCTCACAGCTAACCTGGGCTTTGAATAAAACTACTTAAAATCCAATTTAATTTGGAAACAGCTCCACAGGGCACCCTACACTGACCACGTTGAGAAATGCACCTTTTTCTTTTTTTTGCAAAAGCTGGTAAGCAAGAACTCCTGCCTCCTCCTCCCTTCTCAGGCACAAAGTGTCACCACTGCAGCTCACAGACTCCGAGCCAAAGTCCATCAGGCACAGGCAGGTTCTCACACGGGGCCATCCCAACACTCACCCGCCTGTAAACCGCTCTGCAAGGCGAGGATTTTCTGCTGCTGCTGCTCAATGAGGTTGGTTAGCGCCTTCACATGCTTCAAGGTGAGCTCCAGAACCACAGCCTTCTCCAAGTGACCTAGAGTCTGGAGGCAAAGGGACAGGTTGGCGCCTGTCAGGGGACCCAGGCAGTGTGGAGAAAGGGCCTAAAGGCAGAGCCGGGATCCTGAGCAGTGCAGGATTATGAGCCACAATATTCCTCCAAGTGGAGTTAAAGAGGAGCTCTCTCACGGCATCCTACCGGCGGTTTTGCACCGGCCGCATAGGTCAGAGAGAAGTGGTTTATTCTTATCGCTGCTGCCGTTACCGCGAGCTCAGCAGGGGGGAATCTGCCCGAGGGGTCCCGGGGGGCTTGAGCCGAGCAGGAGCCCGGCAGCTCTGGAGGACTCTGCTCCCGGGGAAGTTGGGGATGCGCTTACAGGGGATGCGGCCACCGCGGAGACGCGAGGGGCGGGTGGGGAACAAAACGAGGCAAGAAACACCCCCCCCAAAAAACTAGCAGCCCCCA
>NW_008630688.1:610-927 GCF_000691845.1 Merops nubicus | reverse complement strand
CAGCCCCAGCAGCTGCCACGGGCACCCCGACAGCCTGGGCACCCCAGGGAGCTCTGACTTCTGACAGCACCACAGAGCTGCATTTACCAAAGCGTGACCTACATAAGCAACAGGAAGAAGGCTCAGGGCAGCGCCGGGCTGGGGCTGCAGGAGCAAGGGCTGCGAGCAAGCACTGGGGCAGCAGGCTTCTCCCACTGCCGAAAAAGTTGAGGATGAGCGCTGGCCTGCCGGGCAGCAGGACGCTCGTCTGCTCTCCTCCCTCGGGAGAGGGGCAGCTGGCAGGACGTCTCAGCAGCACGCCTTCCATGAACTTTAAC
>NW_008630688.1:0-265 GCF_000691845.1 Merops nubicus | reverse complement strand
TTTTTTTTTCTTCCCAGTCAATGCAGCACTTGAGCTCCCAAAAACTCAGCTTCCAATGGGTTTGTTCCAGCTTTAAATACATTAAACATCTCAATGCAAGACTGTATTTAATTCAAGAATCTAGACGCGAGCAAACCTGTTTCGCTGTGAGCGTTTCGTAGAGAAGTGAAAAGGGGGGTTTCTTTTTTAAAAAGAAATCATAATACAGTGATGAAAGGGTTAAGAATGCAAGAATTCAGACATTCTGTGGAGGGTCTCTAAGAGG
>NW_008630687.1:0-590 GCF_000691845.1 Merops nubicus | reverse complement strand
TTGGTTTTTTGTTTGTTTGTTTTTTGGCCTTTCTCCTTTTTTTTATTGTGTTTTATTCCTTTGTTTTGATCTTTTCCTACTTCTAATAATAACAGAGATGTCATTATTCTCAGCATTCCTGTTTCTATATCAACCAGTTTCATGTCACACAGAGACTTTTATGTACCACAATCTCTGTGCATTTATATGAAATCAAGGACTCTGTAGTGACGTGTGTGTCTGAGATCGGGTAGCTGCAGGGGCAGTGCCTGTGGGCAGTGGTGGAGGTGCAGAGTTCCAGCACAGCAGCCCTGCCAGGGAGCACTAGCGCTTGCTCTGCCCTGAGCAGCTCTTTCTTCACTGCCACCCTCTCCTCCTGAGCCCTGGGCTGCTGGGAGGCCTGAGTGCTCTGGCAGCTTGGTTCCAGTGCTGCTGTGTGGCCATGCTGTGATCACAGGCAGGGACAGGCCATGGGCACCTCTGGGACACAGCTGGACTCAACAACGTTTCCATCATACCAGGTGTTCATACTAAAGAGACCATGGAGGGAACAACCATGAAAGGTTACCACCCCTGGGGAGTAGTGAAAGAGGAAATCAAAGGCAGAGGAA
>NW_008630686.1:710-929 GCF_000691845.1 Merops nubicus | reverse complement strand
TCCCTGCAGGGGGTTGGACCAGACGAGCCGTAAAGGTCCCTCCCAACCCGTTCTGAGTCTGTTCTGACACGACACACACTGGGGAGAGCCACCACGATCTGCCTCGCAGGGCAGACGGCACCGGGTAACAACGGGATCCATGCCCCTAGGCATGGGATGAAGCCACCCGCTGACTGCCCCGTGCGTTGGGCAGATGCACAGCAGGCTGAGGAAGTGCCA
>NW_008630686.1:311-572 GCF_000691845.1 Merops nubicus | reverse complement strand
TTTCCCAAGCAGATGGTGCTGCCCCTTCCCCTCCATGCTCAGCCCCCTCTGCTCTAGATTGGACGTTTGTGTCGCCCTCCTCCTGTTAAACAGTCAGAACAGGAGCTGTCTAGCACAAAGCCAAGAGGATGGACCACAACCAGGCTCCTCCCCAGCTCAGGCACCACAGCGACTCCTGCAGCAGCAGGGTGCTGGCCTTGCGAGCAGGGCAAGCTGTGGGCAGCAGGCTGGCTGGGCTCGGCAGCAACCCCAGGCTGGCTT
>NW_008630686.1:0-235 GCF_000691845.1 Merops nubicus | reverse complement strand
GTAGCTGCCGATGGGACAGGAAATAAGCTGAGAGATCACAGACCCTTTTAACCGGGATTATTCATTAGAAAAAATAACTCTGCCCCGCCCCGGTACTGGCTGGGGGAGCAGCAGCACCCCGAGGCCCCGGGCGGGATGTCTGGGGCGAGGTGCGGAGGCGGCTGGCAGCCCAGTCCGGGGGCAGGGCGGCTCACTTGTGCTTGGTGCGAGGAAACTCCCTCCTGCCCTTGTCGCG
>NW_008630685.1:7559-31011 GCF_000691845.1 Merops nubicus | reverse complement strand
TTCCCCGCTGAGGCGTTTCCTCCCCAGGGGTCTCTGCCGGTCGCATCCCCACAGCGGTGCCCACCTCCCCTGTGCCAAACCCCGGCTGGGTTTTGCAGCTCCCTCAGCTCTCGGCGTTTTCCCATCCCCTGGGGCTGTGTTTCCCATCTAGCACCCGTCCGCTGCGGCCGCCGCCTTCGCGGGGGTTTGTGATAAGACGGGGCTTTTATCTGGGCTTGAGTTAATTGCTCGTACTTTGTATCGACGGATTAAACAGCACGTGTGTCCCCAAATCGCCCTGAATTTACCAGCCCAAACGGTGCTGCTGCTTGGCCGTGCTGTCCTCCAGTATCCACTAAGGGCATCTGAATAATTACCTACGATACTCTGAAGTTAATGAGACGCCTCATTAACTTTTGAGGGTCTCTGAGATGAGCGTGTCGATGTTTTGGTCACTTTGGTCATGATTTAGGGTGAATGTGACACCAGCGTTTCTTCTTCCAGGGACAGGGAGCACCTGTGTTGTATAGATCCACCAAAGGATTATCATTCTGCTTTCCAAATAGGACTGTGGGAGTCGCTGCATAAAATACAGCACCTCTCAAGAAAACAAAGGGCTTTGTGTCAAAAGTGGGTGCTGGAAGTGATAAAAAATTTCTCTGGCAAGCAGCAGTTCGGTTTATGGGGTAAATACTGACTGCTGAATCATGCTGTCTGAGACAGAGGTGTAAATTCCAGTGCCACAAGCTGTAAATAGCCTCTGGGCTATTTACAATTCCCTCATCTTGGATTTAGTGGCAAAATTCCTTGACCCAGGTTTTCTTTATTAAATTGCCTTTTTAAGCTGCATGTCTGAAAATCCAAGCCCATTTTTTCCCAGGTATTTAGGAAACAATAGATGCCTGTGCTGAGGGATGCACCCAGCAGAGCATCTTCAGAGCAAAGTCTTTCAGAAGCTTTCTCAGGGTATTCTAGATGCTCAATATTGTGAATTATTTGTTGCATAACAGCAATAAAGTTGTGTGCAAGAAGCCTCTGTGGTGTCGCTCCATAACTGGTCGCATCTTTTATGTTACTGGGGAAGAAGGTGAAACAGTTTTACTGTTTCTCAGTCCTTTTTAGCTGCTTAAATTTTCACATGCAATCCTGTTAAATTTGTAAATCTATCACAGCAGGGAAGGGGATTTTATTTTCAGTGTTGTGTGCCATGACAAGCTACTAAATCTGTTTCCAGAGGTGAGTAACTTGCCAAGTAATTGTAATCAAAACTCTGAGGATGAGCTTTCTGGGCAAACTGCTCCAGAAGTCTGGGTGGTTTAGAAAGATCAGAGCCTGGTGAGGGATGTGAAGTGGGTTTAGGGGGTCAGAATGAGGGATTTGGAGCTCTGGAGGTGATAAAACAATCTTGGGATTTTGTAAGAAAGCCTTGGACAGGACAGTGCTGAGGTTCACAGCAGGTTGGGGACTGATCCCAGGCACTGCCCTCCTCGGGGAGCTGTAATCTGTCCCTTCCCCTCTCTGGTGGGTACAGAAACAACAGAGTTAGTTTTTTTCCTTCAGACTTTGTGCTCCCACGTTGCTGGAATGTGATGTTTCCAAGGAGACTCACTGAGATGCCTGAGACCCCTGTGCTCAAGCCCTGGGTGGCAGCACCCTAGAATGTGTGTAGTGGGGTGCTGAGGTCTCCCAGGGAGAGAGGTGCAGGTTGTGGTAACTCATCACCCTGGAGAGATGAGTTTTCCTTGGATTTATACATCAGCAGTTAAACAGTGCAAGCCTTGAGAAACACAGAATTTCAGAGTGGGAAGGAAGACTGTGACAGATGGCGTGCAGGGAATAAAATCTCTTTAAAAAGAGCCACTCCCATGCTGCATTTCTTTCTTCTAGGACTCTACACCATCAACAGCAGTTGCATCTTTGAGAGTCAGTTGTAGTGTCACAGGCTCCCAATTCCTTTTTAACCTCCTTCCTTTCCACAGGGTTTGGAAGAAATGAAACATGGACGTGGCCCTTGGGGACAGGGTTTAATGGCCGTGGTAGTGTTGGGTGATGGTTGGGCTTGATGATCTTAGTGGTCTTTGCCAACCTTAATGAGTCTATGGTTTAAATAGGACATGTAAAATGAAATAGGGGATTTGGGCCCCTTGGAAACCAAGTGAATTGATGAAGTCAGTAGAAGTTGGAGGTGATGTGACCAAGCTTTGGAACAGGTTGTTACCCATGTTGGGTTGTGAAATGAGCTGTGGGCAGGTTTGCCTGATCTTGGGCACCTCAGTTGGCTGGTTGTATCCTTGGGGAGCTCCTGGGGAGCAGCTGGAAGCTGTTTGGTTGGAAGTGTGCATGTCTGTGCTCTAAAAAAGACCATTCTGGCCCAGCTCAAGGTCCATGTGTCACACAGATCTTCCAGCGAGGGGAAGAGCAGTGGCAGGTCGTGTAGAAGAGAGAACATTACACACAAAGCCCAGCAGTGTCCGTGGGACACGTTAGAAGTCTTCACCAGAGGCTGCAGCTGGATTTAACTTTCTCAACAGCAATTTGGGTTGAGGATGAGAGAGGTGAATTATTTCCCAGGCAGCTGGACTGGTCCCTGCAGCCAGTGCAGAGCTTTTACTGTGCATGTTGCTTCTGGGGTCAACACGTGAGTGAGGCCTGAGCAGAGCCCACTCTCTCTGTGTCTTGGTCAGGACTTCTCTTGCTGAGTGGAGTATTCTTGGCTCCTTTCATGCAAAACTTTGAGAAGGGTGAGCAGAAAGACTCCTGTGGTCTTCATAGCTCACAGCACCACGCTGGGAGGGGGAGGCAGAAGCTGGAGCTGGACAGACTTGACTTGCTGCTGACAGAAGCGTGACGATGGCGATCCAAAGGGGGTTGGTCTCCTTCCTGCCTACTTCCCAACTGTGTGTTGTTGTCCTCTTTGAACTCACAGGTGGAAATGGCTGCAGAGGAGCAGCAGGAAGGCCAGGCTGTGGAGGAGGCTGAGCGGGCTGAGGGGCAGGAGCTGTGTGTGCTGCTGGGCCAGCCGGGGCGCTTCGCCTGCGCCGCGCTCTGCGGGCTCTCCCTGGCACGGCTCTTCCCTGAGAACCAGCAGAGGTACTGCCCGGGGCCAGCAAAGGGGGTGGCTTTAGGGAGCAGCTGGGCTGGGGCTGGTGTTGGGCTCAGCGTGGGGTCTACTGAGGAGTGAGGAGTGGAAGATCATTCTGGAGTTAGGGGTTCTCTTCGTTGCGCCCGCTTGCCCTCGTACAGACTTTTATCCCACAGTCCAAACTGCTGCAGACATCAAAACACCTCCTGAGTGAGGGCTCCCTCCTTTCCTGTTCCTTGCTTGGTTGCTGAGCCACCTTGTGCAGCCCCTCTGCTTCTGCTGACTTCTTGCCACGCGTTGATTCCTGGGGGAACAGGGACAGATTGACATCCAGGAGCAGACACCACTCAGAAGTTGCAGAGAACTCCAGTTCTGGAGCCTGAAACTGCTGCTGTTGCCTTACAGCTCCTTCAGGACAGAATTCATCCAGGGCTTTGTGAAATGGCTGGACCTGCCTGACACTGTCTTACCTGCCATGGAAGCGTTTGCTAGTGGCTTAGGAAGTGAGGGCACGGAGACTTTTGCTGAGATTTTGCTAAAAGATCCCTCCTTGAAAGAAAATCCAGCTGTCATTACCCAAGTAAGTTCATATACTCCCCTCACCCTTGTTTGCTTTTGCAGAAGAGATTGGTCATATATGTCTGTTTGCAGCTGAAGTGCTGTTTGTACAGTCAGGGAAGGGAAGTCACTGTTGTGATGTTTCCCAGATTTCAGAGCAGCTCTGCAGGTGACTGGCAGCTTCTCTGTCCCTGAACAGCTCAGGGGAGTGATGAACACGAGGCACAGTTCCTGTCTGGTGAACTAATGCCTTCAGTCTTGGATGCTGTTGCTCTACAGGACAGTCAGACATTTTCCTTTGTATCCTTGGTTTTGGTTCCTGTGTATGTTCTACAGATTTTGGTGAAACTCTGAAGGAGATAGTGTTTCAAAGCCACTTCACCAGTCTTGTAACTCAGAACATCTCTACATACGTGCTTCCAACAGCACCATTTCCAGAGCCTTTCTTCCAGAGTCAGCTTTGGCTGGAAGGAAATAAGTTATTGTGACTTTATTTTCTTTCACTGAGAAAGTATTGGTGAGACTGGGACTACTCCTTCCCCAGGGCAGTGGTGGAGTCCCCACCCCTGGAGGGGTTTCCAGGCTGTGGAGATGTGGTGCTGAGGGATGTGGATCAGTGGGGACCTGGCAGTGCTGGACTTGATGATCTTAAAGCTCTCTGCCAACCAAAATGATTCAATCCTTCTCTAAATTTCTGATTTAAAAGCTGACATAAATGTAAAAGCAGCAAAGGGTTTTTTGGTGGTGTTCACCTTTGCTGCAGAGCCTCATCTGGGGCAGCTGGAGGGGTGATACAGGAGATCAGATCAGAGGTGAGTTCAGTGAGGACTGTGGATTTTCATCTTTGTTTGCATTCACTGCAGGTGACTAGTGCAGGCAAACATTGCTTAGCTGAGTCCTTCAAGGGCAACAGTCATAACACACAGGCTGGGGGTGCAGGATGAGAAGGCAGCCCAACAAAAAGAGGTGAGGAAGTGAAGTTAGGTGAGAAAATGTTGCAAGTCCTTATTCCTAGGGATTTTTTCTGCTCTGGACATACTTAGAATGGCCATTCCCCTGTGGTTTTCTACACGAGTCCACTGGGGTGTGGGTTGGAGGCTCTGTGTTGTTGAGGAAATGGGGTTTGAACCTGCAGCAGTTCATAAAAAGCTGGCAAAGACTGAATAAAGGTCACTTCCCCTTCCCTGGGACGTTTCTCAATCCTATGGGGGACAGTGTTGTGCCTAGAGTTCACAGGGAGAGTCAAAACCAGACAGAAATATAACAACTGCTGCTTGGAGGAGGAAAACAAACTACTTGTGAACTAATCTAATCAATGCTGATTGTGTTCTGGGTGAGTGCACAGCAGGACGTGCAGAGCCTACGCCAAGGAGGAGCAGCAGAGAACCTTAATTGGCTCAGATGCCATAAAAACAGTAGTTCCCATTTATCACCTGATCACCCCTATCCATCCCTCACCTTTTGAAATGGGGGCGTGCAGATGCTTAGGCCAGATTTTTAATTGAGGTTATTTGATATTCAGGGGCCACAGATGATAGTGGGTATCAGTGCAGGAGGGGATTCAACACCCACAGCTCCCTTTGCAGGGAGGATTTATTGTCTGCACAAACCATTCTGCTGCTTACATCAGGCCCTGAAAAATGCTGGCCACAAGGTCAAGCTTCCTCTTGTTCTAGATGAAGCCTTTGCTTTCCTCAGTCCTGTGTTAAAGCTTCTCCTTCATGAAACAGGAGACTCTTCTCATGTTAAAATCATATTCAGGGTCCAGGCACTTAGTTTTGCCTGGATAATATCTACAGGTTGCCCCTCTTCTAGTTGCTTGAGGGTGGCTTGTTCTCCTCCTCCACTTCTCATGCAGGAGGGAGGAGATTAGAGACATTTTTATGATACAGATTTTGCCAGGGAGCTTACAGGACTAATAATCATAAACCCTCTGGCAGCCTCCCACATCTTTGGCTGCCTGTTTTGTGTTCCCAAAGGGCTGGAGGATTCCTTGTAAAACTCAGCCCTGTGTTATTTGTGTGTAGGAGATGGAAGCAGTGAGGCCAAGCTGGTGCTTAGTGTTGGAGTGAAAGAACTCCAAATTTCTCCAGTGACAACAAAAGAAGAGAACACAGTAGTAAAAACAGTGACCTCTTTTTTTGTGGGTTTGTCCATCTCTTGGATTCATTTGTTTTTCTGATTTTTTCACAGTGAAGAGCCAACACAGAACTCAAATCCCTCAAATCTTGACAAGTGGCCCTAAATTCTGAGTTTTCTATTTCTGAGCACTTCATCCAAAAGAACTTCACACCAGGCCTTCAGTGCCTTCATCCTGGGCCAGAACTTCTAGGCCTGACCATCTAGAGCTCTGAATTCCCAGAAGGACAATAAAAAATAGGGGCCACTGGTCCATCAGAGTAGCACTGAAACCTGTTCCACTGAAAATATGAGTATATAGTGAGGAGAGGGCATTGAATGGCAGGATTAGAGCCCTGTTTCCCCCAGCTAAGAAGTCCACTGTTGGACTTCTAGTCACTAATAACAAAATTTAGGGGATGCTTCAGCACATGCCAGGTGTTATCTCCTTCTGCCCAGCCTTTTGTAGCTGCAGATGGAGGTTTTTGTACTGGAAGCTCTGGCTTTGCTCTGCCTGTGCTGCCTAGCTGGCTTCCAGCAGTAATTCAGTCTTAGTCCAATGGGTTTTTAGTGCCTCCTTTTTAATACCACCAAGCACACATCAGCAGTTTTCACACTAATATTCTCTTCTTCTTTTTAGGACCTTCTGTCCTTCTCTCTCCGAGGTGGTAAGTTTACCCAGCATTTATTTTTGGTAAGAGGAATGTAGGTGAGCTCACAGCTGAGATTTTAAAGTGCTCAAAAAGCACAAGGTACCATCTGATTTGATTTTATTTTCCTTCCTGGCAAAAGCAGCACACTCTTTCTCTGTGTCCACTACAGGAGAAGCAGCTATGACATTCAGAAAGATTAATAACACCAATAAAAATGGAGCAGCTGGTCACCCCCTTACCTTCATGAGCCTTGAATGTGTGGGATGGTAGAAAAGTTCTGAACTGAAATACCCAGAGTGGGGTGGGTTTTTTTTTTCTCCAGTGTTTCCAGGGGAGCAGTCGAGCTCTTCCTTTAGGAAGGCAGCAAAGCTGTTGTGAAAATCTCAGCCTAGCAAATTTTCTGCAGAGCGTTGTTGCCTAAAAAGAAGAAAAAATACTCAGCAAATAAATTCCAGAGTGTCCTGTGAAGCCTGTTATAAAAAAAAAGTGATTTTACTCGTGTGTTGTATTATGCATAAAGCAGTTTTCTGGCTTACAACCCATAACACAGATTAGTCTGATAAAATTAGTGAAATAAAGTCTGCCTGCTGAGCAAAATGTTCATTTCTGAAAGGAGCCTGGTTTATAGCAGTACTTAAATTTCTCATCTCTCTTGTGTTTCAACATGTTCTCCCTGGAAGGAACTCAGAGGTGGCTGATTAGCCTGTTTCACTGCAGAACAAAGCACCAGTTTTGTCCTTGATTTTTAATGGAAAATTGACAAGTCAGTTGTTGCAAAACCTCTTATTCCTCTAAGCTGGAATTTAAAAAGGAATATATTTCCAAGCTTGGCTTAGTGCCAAGCTGGCTAAGTGGAAACTGAGCCCTCTATTAGGGGAGAGGGGGCAGGGAGGCTCCTTGTTGAAACACCTGCTTGGGTCAGAAGCCACAGCACGTGTTGGGAGTGAAGCAAAGAGAAATACCACCCTGATTTCTCAACCAAGCACCAATCTTAAAAGTGATGTCATTAAAGCCTAGTTTGGTGATGATGGTAATAAATAAATAAACTTAACAAGTTGCCAAGTGCTGTGTTTGATCTACGTGCAGCAGGTATCAGAAGCAGTTTGGAGTTGGGTCCTGCTGGTATCTTCCTAGACCAGCAGTTGTGTTTTTCATCCCAGAGTGCACCAAGAACCCTTTACAAAAGCCTACCATCAGCAAGCAGCAGGTCCTCCTGAGGGAAACACTTTAAAAAAAGCAAGAGTTGGCACAAATAATTTAAAATCTATTACATTTTAAATGTCTTTTCTTAGAGCACAACTGCTCGTAAGCCCAGGAATAATCATTTCTCCTGTGTTGTCTGAGCACACTGTCTCCTCCCACATCTCCAGCAGTGAAGGATAAATGCAAACAATTGTCTGTGGTCCTGCTGGGTGAGCTGGTGTGTAGCTTGAAACTCCAGAGTCCCTCTGGCTGCCAGCAAGATGAACAGAGGATAAAGCCTCTACATGGAGGTGCCTTTTCACAGGACACCAGATCTCACCTTGGTGTGTAGTTGGGCTGTACTCTGTAGTGTTACCTGTGTATATATTTGATATTTCCAGTGAGGACTGGTCTTGCTGCAGCATTTCTTTGTTGAGAAGAAGCATGCAGCCTGTCCAGAGCCAAAAGGCAGAGGATAAAACCCAAGATTTGAGATCCCTTTTTTGCCACAATTACCTATGTAGTGACTCGGCTCTCAGGGGAGAAAGATTTATCCATTTATTGCCCTTTTCTCTAGATGGTAGAGGTTGTGTGCAAATACCTGGAAGACAAAGAGGGCCTGAGGGAAGGAGAGGTGCTCCTGTGTGCCACAGTCCCCTGGCACAGCTTGCTGTGTCCTTTGGCACTATGCAGACTGACTGACTCCTGGGCTCCCCTCTCTTGAAGGGTACTACGATGCTCGGGCGAGGGTGTTGATCTGCCACATCACCTGGCTGCTGAGAATCCCCCTGGAGCAGCTGGAAGTCCTGGAGGAGTCTCTGCTTGAGAGCCTGAAGGAACAAACAGAGAAAGAGTCAGAGTAAGAATATTTGGGTTGATGGCGGGGTGAAAAAGCACTGCTGGGAAGCTGGGCAGCAATTCCTTGTGCCTAAGTCCAGTCTCTGATCATTCCCGGAATCATTTATGGCTTGATGAGGGTTGCAGAGTGGTGGTGAGAAGTGGGAAACCTCAGCAGTCTTGAAATGAGAGCTGAGACCCAGCCTTGCAAGCTGGTAAAGGCTACTCTGCACTGAGCTCCCCCATCAATGTGTTCCAGTTTCCTCTCCTAGGCTGTAGATTGTGCTTGAATACACCAGAAAGCTCTCGTGTCCCTGACCTCTTGGCCCAATATTCTTCAGACAGAGCTGCCTTTTATAGAATGAAGTTCCCAGAAACTTCAGGATTAGATCCTCAGGTTTTCTGTGGATCTGTCCTTCTCTGGATGCTGTTTGAGAGACAGCTAACTCCTCCAGAAGGGCAATTTCTGAGGGCAACAGCCTGCATCAGATACTTACAGACATGACTCCTAATTCTGTATTATGGCTATAAGATTAATTTTCTTAATTGTTCCTAGATGTGAAACAGCCAGAAAGTTGGTATCTATCAGAAATGTAGCTTTTTTCTATTCCACTGATCAGGCAGGAATTGGGGGAAGGTTTAGCAGTGTGTAAGGCAGTAAATACGTGCGTAGTGGACTCGTCATGTTTTTATCTGTCAGCTCAGCAAACAGGCTCTGAGATTAACCTGAGTGCTAATAAAGGCTTTAATCAAGGGCCCTGACAGAGTTCAGACGTTACCATGGGGTCCAGCATGTGACAGGTATCTTTCTGTTACAGCTTCATTTAAGCAAAGCTTAACTTTATAGCAGACTGTAAAAAGGGAAAGTCAAAATAATCTCAAAGATTAGAGTGCTAAACAGGAGGTGTTTTGGCCTGTGGGGACAAGGGTTGCTCATAACGGGGCCTGTTTTGCTGTGGCTTGTGAAAACAAACTCAATCAGCACAGCAAAACTCTGATGCTGAGGGTGGGGGGTGGCTGGCAAAGAGGATGCTCCAGGACCTGGTTCTGTGTCAGCTGGGCAGGGCTCCTGCAGCCCAGCCTGAGATGGGCCTGTCTGAGAGCAGCAGAACCATGCTGCAGCCTGGCAAGCCTGGCTTTTTACCCCAAGGAGGGGTTTTGCACCTCTGGTGTGGCAAAAGTCACCAATTCCAGTCGTGGTCTTTGCCCAAGTGGCAGCCATGGAAGTAAATACCTTTTAAATAAAAGGGGAGAAAAAATCTTTGCAGTGAGAGTAGTCCAAGACTGCAGTGTGAAGATGTTTGGGACTGCAGTGCTACAACAAGGCTGAGATTTGTGGGGAATCCATGGCCCTTGGCTTGTCTTGGAGCCAGTGGGGGAAGGCAGCAGAGTATAAACCTGCCACTGCTTTGACATCACAGACTTTTGGTGCAGGGAATACATTCCCATCTGCTCAGGATGCTTCCAGCCTTGCCCACCCACCACAGGAGGAACAACCAAGCAGGGCTTGGCAGCCTCACATAGGTGATTTTTACTGGTGGTTGTTAACAGGAGGTTTCACTCCTGCCTCTGCTGCTGTGGGTGTGTTGGACTGTGGCCCAGAACCCACGAGGTTAAATGGACAATCAGCTGTAGAACGATGCTCTGAACACTTAAATCCATTTTACTAGCACCAAACCTTCTGACTTGCAGGTGTGAACCCCTCTTTTGTTCAGGGTTCTGCTGGGAACTGGGGAGCAGGACGTCAGACATGTCACTCCTGCCCCTTTTCATCCTTGGCAAACGACCTGAAATGTAAAATCTGCCTCGATGTGATTTGTGGTCCAGGCAAGAAGCTGCATAGCTGAGATCAGTGAGGGGAGAGAAGCACCAGAAGAGGCAGTTAATGACCGTGGTGGATAAAAAGCAGCCTGGTAATCAAGTGATAATGGTAATGCAGAAGCTATTAGGGAAGCAGCTGTCAAAAGCAGTTGCTTGCAGCTACAGAAGGAGGGCAGTGACAGGTAAAAGTTCTCCTGGCAGTGGTTTTACTTCACCTTCAGGCAGGATTTAGCTGCAGACTGTCTTTCTAGCCACATAACTCAAAACTGCTCATTACTGGAAGCCAAGCCAGGTTAGCTGTATCTCAGCTCTCTCCAGCTCATTACTCTCAGCCCCAGACAGCAGCACGTTGGCTATAAAAGCTGATGAACCATTATGTAGAACAGAAATCTCTGGATATTGCCAACTTAGGTTTTAACAGTCAGACTGCAGCACTCGTTTAAACAGCTCCAGAAGCAATTTTTTCCCAAGCCAGGCGTTCAGTTTGGGTGCAGAAAGCACAAACCAGGGCACGGGGCTGTAGGAAACCATCTTGGCTCTCCAGAAGTGGCTGAGGAGGCAGCCACGGCGAGCTGTCCCCTGCAGGCAGTTGTCTGCAGCTGCAGAAGGTAATACACGAGGGTTTTTTTGGAGGTTCTCTCTCTCCTCAGCCACGCAGGGGTTCTCCTCCTGCTGGGTGTGACAAAGCTGCCTATTGTTTGGGGCTCATCTCAAACTGTCTTTATCAGAATTACAGCGTGCTCAGGGGGTTCCAGGAAGGATTAGGCAATTATAGGGAGAATGAAAATCCACAATTAGGCTGGGATCAAGAGGGAAGATAGCCAAGTTTGGAAGCAAGATAAATTCTTGTATTTTAAGGCTCAGATTAAGCAGGCTGGAAGGAACCTTCCCCTGTAAACAGCTTACTCCAGTCTCCTCTGTTTCTTTCACTGTCCTCTGGAGTGAGCAGCATTTCTTGTAAGACAGGAACCAAAGAGAGCAGAAAGAAGCTGAAAGTAGTGCCTAATCAGTGATATTTATTCCTTTGAGGTTTATCTACCTGTTTGTGATAGTCTTGTGAAAATGTAGCTTAAATTCACCCAGGCAGATGAACTAATGGCTGCTTAATACCTGCTGTGTTATTATATTGCAATGTACATATATATATATATAAAATGTATATAAGCACTGTTGTTGGAAAATAGCTTAATTCCATCTCTTTCTTTATTAGCACAAACTACCCCTCTTCCTTTTTGTTTCAAACACTTCTCCCTCTTTCCTCTTAGCTTTCTTGTTTGGTTTTTTGAGGACACACAGGCACTGCATAGTTATTGAAATGCTTCTGAATTTTTGTTTCTTTTTTTTTTTCCTTTACAAGCTTCAGCCCTCTTAGGAAGGGTTTTCCAAGTAAGTAACATCTCTTGGCTTTTGTCAGCAATTCAATTATTTCCATTTAAATCTATGGGTTTATGTCCATGCTCACAACTCTGTGTTGTCACAGTCCACACCTGCATCTTACTTCTTACTGTTCCTGGCAGGGAAATTACAGGGAGGAGACAAAAACCCAGTTCTGATGGGGCGTTGTTATCCATCAGGCTTTTCCATCAGCTCTCAATGCTTCTAATCCCTCTGCAGAACTGCAGAAGAGTCAAGAAGAAAGAAGGAAAGAAGGAAGAAGCTGAAGAGGTACCTGCTGATCGGCTTGGCCACCGTCGGGGGCGGGACAGTGATCGGTGAGGCTGCGTTTTGGAGGCTTGCATTTTGGGAGGCTCCTGCACTGTGAGTGCAGCGCCCAGGGCAGGGCAGGAGGCTGAATTACACCTTCATCACCAGAAGCCATCAGGCCTTTGAGTCCAAGCTCTGATTTTGGAGCATTCACTGCTTTTCTTTGCCAGGCTCAAGGTCGCATGTCGCTCCGGATACCAAAAAAACCCCACCCCAAACACACAACAACAATAAAAGCCCCAAATCCAAGGAAAGTAGTTTCAGCCACATGAAAATTAAAGAATTAGGTGGAAAAGTAATTCCAGTGTAGCTTCACTGGAAGTATTACACTGAGGTTGTCACCCTTAAAAATGTTTTTCTCCTCTTTTGCATGGTCAGATCTTCGACTTTCAATAGAAAATAGTGTAAGACTAGATCAATTTTTACAGGGCATAGCTCACCCCAGTCTATCACACCTTCTTCTTTAGACTTTTAAATTAGACTTCATATTTACTGAAGACAGTAAAAGAATCTGTGTAGAGATTCAGGGCCTGGGGATGGTCTCAGAAAGCCCCTTTGTGGGTGATGTTGTACCCTGCCCGTGGCATTACGGTTCTCACCCAGCACAGGGAAATGCCTGCCTGGTTTTTCTAAGGGATAACAGTTTGGTGATGTTACTTGTTGCATCTTCAGGCTTGACAGGGGGTCTTGCTGCCCCTCTGGTCGCTGCTGGGGCTGCTACTGTCATTGGAAGTGCTGGAGCAGCTGCCCTGGGTTCCACGGCTGGGATCGCTGTCATGGCTTCTCTTTTTGGAGCAGCTGGAGCTGGTCTTACTGGTGAGAGACTGCCCACACCTTTCTCAGCTATGGAGGGGTGGGATTGTGGCTGAAAGCAGAGCTAATGACTTACCTGAGCTCTGCACAGCAAGGGAAGCAGCTTGAGGTGTAATCTTACAGCTGGTGAAATCTTTATTTCAGTGCTGATTAAGACACTGTGTAGCCCCTGATGGCCAAGTGGGGAAAGAATATTTAGTTTGTGGCTAATGAAGGAAAGAAGATTAGAAAGATGCTGCCACAGAGAGTGGCACCTCTTACAGCTGCTGTCTGGTCTCCAGAAAAAAAGCCTTCTGCTGGGATTCCCTCTGACCAGAGAAGCTCAGAAGGATCCTGGTGGCTCCATGGTGCCATACCAAGTAATGCACGGACTGCTTGAGGGGTTTGGAAAGGAAAATTTAACTCTATCCAAATTACCCAAGTGATTTCTTACAAACTTTTAGTGTTAGCAAAGTCTGTCCTTGCTGTGGGATTTCTAAGACTTGTGTTTCTGTCTTGCTGCATGCAGGATACAAGATGAAGAAGCGTGTGGGAGCCATAGAGGAGTTTGAATTCCTCCCACTTACTGAAGGAAAGCAGCTTCATATCACCATAGCAATTACTGGATGGCTCTGTACTGGCAAATATGGTAAGAGGAAGATGAGGAGACTGAGAGGAGCCTGGAGAGCTGGGTCTGGGATCACTGCAGGCAGTGACTGTGCTCTCACAGCACCATCCCTTCACCAGGCTTGTCTGCTTGGTAACTAAATCAGGTCGACTCTCAGTGTAAGACTTGAACCCAGTGTGCCATCCTGATGAGAACAGAGGCAAGGGAGAGGGCAGTAAATCAGTGGGGACAGTGGGACAGCAGGATTGCTTCAGTTAATAAGTGCTGTGTGCTTTTGCTTGGAAAAAAAGCAAAAAATCTGTTTGGGCTGGATGGTTTCCAGCACTAGCACAAAATGTCTCACCTGTCTCAGAGACCTTATGTTTATCCTCCAGCAATTAACAGAAAACAGTGTCTTTTTTCTCTCTGTGTCTGCCAGATAATGAGGTTCATTGGCAAGAAAGTTCTGTCAAGTAAATCCTGTTAAGCACAGCACTGGGGAGGGGAACTTGCATGCCACAAGCTTGGAAAGTCTGCAGTGTTTTGGTTTCCAGTGTAACTTGTCACATAACGTATGTCAACTGTCTGCTGAGGCATTCAGCAACCTGACTGAACAGCTGCCAGTTTATTCAGGAGCATCATGCTGAACGTTGGATGTGGTTAATGCAGGAGGATGTCTCTGGCCTGTTGCTTGTTAGGCTGCAGCTGGCTGTCAGAGGGAGGTTATTTCCACTGAGCAGTGCTGCACTTGGGGCTTTTCTCAGCTCTGCTTGCCAGGGGTCCAAGGTTTGGGGCTGGAGGGCTCCCAGGCACTGTTACAAAGACAAGGGTGTCCCTTCAGGAACCTTTTTGCATCTGTTTGTCCTTAAAAGGGAGTTACAGATGACACACATTCTTCTTCCATAACAAGCAATCTGCCATAAGGTTTAAAAAAGCAAAACTGGGATTGTCACCCTTTTCTGCTTACACACTTGCATGACTCCTGGAAAGAGAGGGACCAAGGACAGGACAGTGACAGAACTCACTGCCTTGTGATCCTTGAGCTCCCAGGAGCTGCCCATCTGCATGTCCCCAAATCTGACAGGACCCTGGGGCTCTCTCCTGCTGCTTTGGGCAGCACCTGCTTCAACCTGCCCTGCATCACTTGGGGAAGGAACACTGTGGAAGGGGTTCAGTTAATGAAGATGACAGTTCTGCTCTGCCTTCGGAGTTCAGCTGCCACTGGTGGTGTTACCAGGCCCCTCCTGGCTCCCTAGTGCAAGCTAAACAGTGGTCTTTTGCCCCAAAATGAGACTCACACAGTGGCAATTCTGCATTATCTCTCACACATCCAGGAGCTGCTTTTGTTTAGCACCTGGAGGGAAAAAAATGAAAGTGAAGTGGCTAATTAGGCTAGATGACAAAGTCAAAATGATTGCAGTCTGCATCTGCAGATGCTGGTTCCTTCTTGTCAGTCCCTGCCCATCTGACTGGGAAGATGCTCTGTGACAGACTTTGACAAGAGCTTCCATGTTTTCTGTGTTTCTGGTCTGTGCAGCCATTCAGCAACTTCATCTTTCCTGGGACAGGCCCTTTTTTGGTCTGCAGGAGATGCAGATGGAGCTGCAGGACCTGGCCTGGGGGCTGATGATAAGAGGAAGGTCCTTAATACCTGACAGAATCAGTGTTAATGTCCTTCTGTCTGGGCAGTCTCTGAGGCTGGGTCATGAAATCTGAGCCTGTCCATGCTGAAGACTCTGCCCCAAGCCAGCTAAAGCTTCACAACTCTATAAACCCCAAATTTATTGCAAAACAGTGGAAAATATGGAAATATTGGAAAACAGTGGAAATATGGTGGATAAGTCTCACGGTGGTTTTAATGGTGACACCTCGTTGCCCCAGGGGCACGTTCCAGTGTCCTGCTGGCTCTTTTCTGATGCTCTGTGGGACTCACCCTGCCAGGAGTCAGCTTGTTGCCCTTTCTCTGACCACGAATCATCCTTCCAACCTTTCCCAGGGAGCTTCACTGCCCCGTGGAGCAGCTTGCTGCGCTCCAGCGAGCAGTACTGCCTGGCCTGGGAATCCAGGTACCTCATGGAGCTTGGCAACGCCTTGGACTCCCTGCTGAATGGCTTCGTGAACATGATGGCTCAAGAAGCCCTAAAATTCACTGTCTTGTCAGGTAAGACCCTGAATTGTATCAGATCTGCTCGGGTGGCTCTCGTGCGGTCTCGCCGTTGTCTCGTTGAAGGAGCTTCCCTGGCTGAGGGGGATTTCTGAGGAGACATCTCCCCTGGCAGTGCCCTGCAGAATGGCCTGGGGACCTTCTCTGGCATGGCTGTGACTTATATTTCTTTTCCTGGGCTGCTCTGCCTCTGTCTTTGACTCCTTCTTTCAAAATTACAGCTGGAAACACCTTCCTTCGTGTGTGGCTGTTTATTTCTCTGTTATCACACTGGGTTTTACCCTTCAAACGTACAGGTTCCCTTCATGCACAGCACCTGCCTCCCTGTCAGGACATCAGATTCTTTCTTATCTTCAGTCTAGCAAAACATTCCTCAGCTCTTGAGAAAGAACAACTGGAAATGCCAAAAAAGCTCCTGGGTTTAGCTTTTAACCACCTTGCTTTGGCTGTTCCCTCAGAGCAGCTCAGGCCTGTGACCGTGCTGTGTGGTTTTCTGTGTGTGTCCCAGGCATTGTGACAGCCTTGACCTGGCCAGCATCACTCCTGGCTGTGGCCAGTGTCATTGACAACCCCTGGGGAGTGTGTCTCCATCGCTCTGCTGAGGTGGGCAAGCAGCTGGCACACGTCCTGCTCAGTGGACAGCAGGTGAGTGGCTGGAAATCACCCAGGAAGAACAGCTGGAAGGGATTTGCCCCGTGGAAATGAAGTTTTATAGTTTTATGTGCTGGTTAACTAGCAAGTGGTATCTTTCCAGAGAGACAAAAATGAATCATAAACTGGAAAATGCAAAAATGCTGCATGGAAAAGGAAAAAATGCTCACCAGTGTGTGTATCTGGTTCCCTGGGGGAAAATAGGAAGTCCCTAGTGAATCAGGGGAAATCCTGCTGAGATTGGTTGTGTTTAACCTAAAGCTTTTCTAAATGAAGAAGAAAAGGACAAGTGGCTTGAGCACGTCACCTGACAGCCAGGCCAAGTCACCTGCTGGAGATCTGAGAGCAGAAAGTACAGCCAGGAAAGGAGAGCAGAATGCAGAGCATGAAAAAGGTTCACTGGTAATTAAGAGGCATTAGCAAAATGACATTAGGGGGTGCACTGTGAGCTGTGGGTTTGCCTCTGGAGCAGTGGAATGTGCTGGTACCTGGAAGAAGAACCAGTCATATGAACACAGAATTGTTCTCATTGGAAGAGAGCTTTAAGATCAGCAAGTCCAGCACTGCCAGGTCCCCACTGCCCCGTGTCCCTCACACCACATCTCCACAGCTTGGAAACCCCTCCAGGGGTGGGGACTCCACCACTGCCCTGGGCAGCCTGGCACAGCCCTGGGCAACCCTCCAGGGGAAGAAATTGTTCCTCAGGGACAACCTCAACCTCCCCTGGGGCAACTTGAGGCTGTTCCCTCTTGTCCCATCACCTGTCCCTTGGGAGCAGAGCCCGACCCCCCCCTGGCTCCAGGCTCCTGTCAGGAGCTGTGCAGAGCCAGAAGGTCTCCCCTGAGCCTCCTTTGCTCCAGGCTCAGCACCCCCAGCTCCCTCAGCTGCTCCTCCCCACACTTGGGCTCTAGACCCTTCCCCAGCAGCTCCGTTGCCCTTCTCTGGCCACGCTCCAGCCCCTCAAGGTCCTTCTGGGAGTGAGGGGCCCAAACCTGACTCCAGGATTTGAGGTGCGGCCTCCCCAGTGCTGAGTCTAGGGGCACAATCCCTGCCCTGCTCCTGCTGGCCACACTGCTGCTGATCCAGGCCAGGATGCTGGTGGCCTCTGTGGCCCCAGAGCTGTGTGTCACAACTGCCTGAAACAGCCCAGCAGAAGCAAGCTGGAGTTCACATAAAAACACCACCCCAGGAAAGGCAATGAGCTGCACTTCATACAAGGCCTTTGTTTCACTTGGGGCTGTTGGTTTCTGCATTTGAAGCATTTGCTGTTGTGCAAACAGACATCCCAGTGTGCTGGGGCATCTCAGCTGGGGAGTGTGGTGCTTATCTGGCTCCAGTCTCTCTCTCTCTGGGTTCAGAACAGTGTTTGATGGTGTTTTCTCCTCTCCTTCCTCCTTAGGGCAAGCGACCTGTCACACTGATTGGCTTCAGTCTGGGTGCAAGAGTCATTTACTTCTGCCTGCAGGAAATGGCTCAAGAAAAAGGTAAAATTCACCTTCTGACCTTTTTCTCCTTTCTTTTCCTTGCTGCTGGTAGAAAAGTTTCTCTTCCAAGAGGCAGAGTTCTGGAACAGAGCTTGGGTTTTTTAGGATATCACAAAAACCTAGAAAAAAAAAATAAGTAAAGGGGCTTGAAATGCCTTTGGAGCCAAATTCTGCTGTCATTTCCAGCAGCTCAGTGGATTAAACCCCCTGTCTTCACTGGAGGTGCTCTGCTGTGTCAGTTTGGCCTCCAGTCTGTAAACAAGAGCTTGACATTTGGTGACATTTGGCTGCTAGATCAGTCTGTGGGCTGCCCACGTGCCACTGCAATCTTGGCAGAGGATGTTTTGCCTTTATTGGAAGCTCTGTAGCTATTGTATCTGATTCCCTGAGTCCCCCTTCCATTTAAGTCCCTGAAATGCCACTGTCATCTGCTATTTTCATGGTAATTTTTCCCCAAAGTCGAATGTAAAACCATCTGTCAATTTATTACCCATTGTGGCTTTGTTTATTAATGGATTCTATTTTTAATTTAGAAAAAGAATAAAATCATTATGATCAGTGGATGTAAATTACATCTTGGGGTTGAGTCAGTGGTGAGTGCCTGTGTGCAGGCTGCCTTCCCCCCACGTAGCTCATTTAATTCATTAACCATTAAGCCTCACAAAGAATTGCTAATAAATAAGGAGCTTTGTAAAGGAAAATGTTCAATAAAGCCCAGGAAGGTGGGAATGGAGCCCAGGGAGCGTGGAGGTGTTCAACATTTCTTTCTGTTGATTGCTGCATACCAGAACTTCTCTTCTGGTTTAAGATGCAAGTCCTCAAACACAGGAATTCTGTTCTCAAAATAAACCTAATCAAAGCCAGAATGCAGTGATCCTGAAGCCAGGGCCCAGATCCTAGTCTGGCCCTTCAGAGATCAACTCCTTTATGTCCTGCAATGCCAGGGGCTGAGATATTTCCCAGCTTTTCTTTAAAGATCTGCAGTCTCTCATGGAAATGACATGGGGCTGTAGCTGAGTAATACCTGAAAGGAAATCATGAGGGGGTCTCTAGGGCTGGCTGTCATTCTAAAGAAATCTAAGCATTGTAATCATGGATCATAGCAGCTCCCCACTGTACACTGAGTATTCAGTTCCTTAATTGAATTATGGAAGCTGAGGTGGGATGAAAAGCAGCAAGTTTGGCTCTGACTGCTCTGCACGGGCTCCTGCCAGTGGGAGCCACAGGAGGAACAGAGCTGGGACCTGGGACATCTGACACTGCTTTGGGTCTGGACTTGCCTGTCTCACACAAAAGACAAGGCCTAGTCATGCAGTCCTGTTGTATCCAGTTCTGGGGACAGTTGTGGATTATCCACTGGAACACTGTGGCAGAAACTCCAGTTCTGTTAAAAAAAACCCTCTCTGCAAAGCAATTAAATGGCCTCTGGGATCACAAATGACTTTGGAAGCCAGAGCTTAGTAAGCTTCCAGAAAATGACATTACAGCAGAAGATGTAGTAATGACCTGCCAGAGACAAGTTACAGCATGGGGAGTAATATTAAATTAATATTAATATCATATTAAAGAACCTTTTCCTAATGTCTAACCTAAATCTCCCCTTTTCTAGCCAAAACCATTACCCCTTGTCCTGTCACTACAAACCAAAGGGACCAGATCTTCCCCTGCCTTCTTACAAGCTCATCAGTAATCCCTTTTTTTCCCCCCTTTCTTGTGCAGACTTTATTGTTCCTCACCACAGAAAAGATCTGCAAACCATGAAATACATTTAATTCCTCTAGGGTGTCAGCAGCTCTGTAGGGCAGGGATCTGGCCTCTGATTTCTGTCCTCTCTCTGTCCACATTCCAGAAAATGAGCATTTTTCAGCCAAGGCTGAACATTTTTGTCCTGAGCAAGAAAAAAAAGGCCTGGAGAAACAAAAGCTTCCAGCACCTTGCCCAAACGTTTGGGATCCTGATGAATTAGCTGCTTGTTTATCCCCCTGGCTCAGGCTGTGGCCGTGGGATCCAGCAGCTTGGTTGGAACAAGCTCCCTCTTTGCAAGGCTCTGGGGTTTCTTTGTTGCCCATAATGATGGGAATGGGATTTTATTGCTCCCAGATCACTCAAACCTGAATTGCTCTTTGCTGTTCTCTCAAAATTTGCTTTGCAGTGAGAAATGAAACCACAAGGGCTCTTCTGGTCGTGGGGCACAGGCTCTGTGGGCAGCTCCAGCATGTTCACTGCTGGCAGGGAAAGGAGCCCAGTCATTTACATTTGACTGCCACAGCATCAGGGGCTTGATCTCTCTTGGCAGAGAAGATTGATGAACATATGTGAATACATTAAGAGTTGAGGAAAGGAGCAGAGCTGCCCAATATTTCTCATTCAATCATAATTTGTACTGAAATAGCCCAGCTGCAGCTGTCTGATAAGGGAGGAAGATTTATTACTCTTAAAACTCCACATTCCTTTTCAGCACATCGTGCCCTGGTTCAGGTTAAAGTTCAGGTTCAAGTACCCTTCAGGAAAATCAAACCAGTTGGATAGATGATCACTTTGTGTTGGCAGATGACTTTGTTTTTGCTAGTTCTCCACCAATATTAAGAATCTGGGGGGGGAATTTCTGTTGCATGTACAGGTCACCTTTTTCAGGAGCTCAGCTCTAAGGGCTGGTTGTGGGAAGAGTCTGTCTCAGGGTCTTTATTTTTCCCATTATTGACTCCAGCTGGAACTGGGGACACTGAACTTGGACACAAAATGATGTTTAAGATGCTCCTTTCCCTTCTTTCTCTCTTTAAAATGAAACCCAGAGAAAGGGTGACTTCTCCCCAGCCTGAGCTGCTCTGCCTCCATCTTCACAGATGCTCAGGGGATCATCGAAGACGTGATCTTACTGGGAGCTCCAGTGGAAGGAGAAGCCAAGTACTGGAAAGCCATCACCAAAGTGGTGTCAGGCAGGATCATCAATGGTTATTGCAGGTCTGTACGTGCTCAGCCCCCTGTCTCCTGATCCTGGTTTGGTCCATTTTATCCCTTTTAAAGGTTTTGTAAGGGGATAGTTGGTGAGGACGTGGATTCGGTGGCACCAGAGAGTGATGCTGGAGTCTCTTCCCTCTGGAGGTGTCTTCCTCAGAATAACTAGAGACAACAGTCTTCAGGAGACACTTGGAGGCCTCCAGCTCTTGCCTGTGTGTGATCCATGGTGACACCAGGAGCCTGAGGGGCTCAACATGTAGGTCCTGTTGGTACAGGGGCAAGGTTCTACCTCCCTGGCAGCTCAGAGCTGGGTCAGGGTGTTTGTGTGTGGGATTCTAAGAGCCCTTTAACTCTCAGCTTTCTGTAAAGGACCATAAATCCAGCTGTTAAGTTCCCTGACAGTTAAAGAAGGGGAATTAAAATCTTTAAAAGCTTTGAGAGACAATTCACTAGGAGCTTCTTGTGGGGAACAAGATGTGAAAATTGCAAGGGAAGGGAAGGAAGCAAATGGTGGATTTCTTGTGTCTAGAATCAAGATAGTCCACATGAACAAAATACTTACAAAAGAGGCATATTGGGAATAGCTGTAGCAAATTTCCTAAGGATGTGGAAGAAGAGAAAGGTTACCTTGAAACCAAACACCAGCCTTGGAAAGCTGTGCAGAGAACAGCTCTGCAGGGCTGTGAGAGCTGCTGGGGGAGAGGAGCAGGGTTCAGAGGCACAGAACAGCTGCAGCAGTCTCATAAAATCTGTTAAGAATTCAAGAGACAGTAGCAAATCTCGTGCTGTGTATGGGAAGGGGATTGTGATTGATAGAACACTGCTTACCAGCACAACTGGAAGAGGGGAAATTAAAATGAAAGAGTCTTCATGAAGCAAGGAAGACTAAGAGCAGGGGGAAATTAATTGAGAGAGGACTAGGGAAGAAGATTAGCAAAGAACATGTAAATGCAAGTCAAGGGGACTTATAAAGCTGTGAGTCCTCAGGTTGAGGACAGCTAAAAGTGCTGCTGATACTCCCCCTAGACACACAAATACCTCTGAGATGGGGAAGTGCAGCGTCACTGTGCCTCTCACACAGCATATTCATTTACAAAGGAGACCTAAATAAAAGAACCAAAAGCTGTCAAGATGAAAACAAACCATTCATCCCATCTGCCAGGCTGAAAATTGCTGCTTTTGTCCTTTCTGGACCCCAGGAGGTTTTCTGGATGCACACCCTGGTTCCTTTATTTGTTCATGGGACATGAGGAAAAAAGCAATTGCTGCCTCCTTGGGAGCACTTCCCTGTTCCTCCAGGAAGCCATAAACCAGAGCAATTGCTGCATGTAGCTGGATTTGCCCTGGCAAACACCATTCCTCCTGTGTTAGACAAAAATCAGAACCAGTAAGGTGGGAAAAGACCTCTGAGATCACCAAGTCCAACCCTCCACCCAACAATTTCCCTGCCAAAAGCTCAATGTATTCATTTCCTATCATCTTTAAAAAAAAACCAAGCTCTTGTTGGAGTTCCAAAGCCTGGCCCCTGCTGCTGGAAGGCAACAGGGTGTCTGGGGCTCTGTGTGAGCAGGGGTTTGGTTTGTCTCTGCTCTGCCAAGCTCACCTCTTGGGTGGTGAGTGAGAAATCAGGTTGAAGTCAGAGCTGGCTGCTCACAGAGAGGAGCAGGCAGGTGAGGAGACTGCCAGGGAATGTTCCTCTGTGCTGGGTCTCTGTGCTGGGTCTCTGCTTTGCCCTCACATGCTGCATTTGGGGGGTTTAGGAAAACTGGCATGAGGAAGCCAGAGGAGGTAACAGAGAGATAGAGAGAATTTCTGTGAGGATGTTAGATATGGGACAAGGACTGTACAAAGGTTTTGTGGTGAGACCTCACCCAATTCTGATTTCTCTGGTCTCTTGCTTGTACAAATTGTGGCCTCTTTCTGTCCCTTTAGGAGTAACTCTCTTTAGGTGAGATGAGTTACATTAAATAGGATCCCTGCAAGATCAGCTTTGGGCCCAATTTGTCAAGCTTCATTCTGCTTGTAGCTTGTCTCCTTCAGCTCTGAAGTCTGGAAGGAGCTGGGGAGTGAGAGGCAGCTGTCAGAGCTGTCCCACCAGGCTTCTCAGCAGGGCTATGAGTTCCTCCTGGGAAACCTCAACCATACCCATGGCCTGAAGAGCCACATCTACACCTTCTTTGAACCCCTCCAGGGCTGGGGACTCCAGCACCTCCCTGGGCAGCCTGGGCCAATCCCTCACCAAAGCTGCTGAGTTTAGGTGCCCAGGTTTAGGTGCCTGGGTTTCTGCTCTTGCTCAGCACAGGAGAGGTTACATATTTCCAGAGGACTTCTCATGCTGTAGACTACCCTGACACTCTCACAGTGACTCATGGCAATGCTTTATGGTGGGAACAAGCTCTTCCTAGCTCTGCTATTGAAACCATGTATTTATAGAGTGGCTATAAATCAGGAGCACTCTGAGCAGCTTCACAGTTGATGTTTATTTGCTATCAGAGGCCTACAGGCTGGAGAATTTCCACTTATTAGCACATTAAAAAGATTAAATATGTGGATGTGTTGTGATCTCTAAGCAAATACAGCAATAAATAGAAGGGGCAGGATTTTAAACCTGCTGCATGGCATGAGGATCAGGGTGGAATTCAGCCTTGCACTGCTGTCCCCCAGGAACCTGCCCTGAATTCAGCAGCTGCTGCCAAAGCTGCAGCAGGTCTTGGTCCAGACACCAGTGTGCTTCCCAGACCTCCTCGTGGTCATACTGGAGTCATAGAATCATGGCAAAGAGCTCTAAGATCATCCAGTCCAACTGTCAACCCAACACTCCCATGGCCACTGAACCATGTCCTGAGGCACCACGTCTAAAAC
>NW_008630685.1:3867-7151 GCF_000691845.1 Merops nubicus | reverse complement strand
GTGCTGAGCCCAGGGGCATGATCCCTGCCCTGCTCCTGCTGGCCACACTAGTGCTGATCCAGGCCAGGCTACTGGTGGCCTCCTTGGCTACCTGGGCACATGCTGGCTCCTGTCTGGCCACCAGCACCCCAGTGTTGCCATGTGCCCTGTTGCCACATGCAGCAGTCACACCCTGCCTTGGTTTGACAAGGTTTGTTCACGTTCTGCTCTGCTCCTAGGGCAGACTGGCTGCTGGGCTTTGTGTACAGAACCTCCTCCGCCCAGATCCACGTTGCAGGCCTCCAGCCCATCGACCTGGATGACAGGAGGATGGTGAACATGGACCTGTCATTTGTAGTAAGTATGACTTCTGATGTTCTCAGCTTCCTTCCCTCTGTCCTTTGCTTGCAGCAGTGTAACCTCACCCTCGTTGATCATGGGATGGGACCACATTGTCCCCCTTCCCTTTCTTTGAGGTAACTCATCCCACATTCACTATAGGTGTTGTTGGCCTAGTTGGTTCAGGATTGAGCAAAATAATGAGAATTTGCCTCTCTTGTTGGATACATTTGGGGTTTTTTTTTGACTCTGGAGTGGACAACGCCCTTATTCCCTAGGGAGGCCTTGCTGCCTTGCCACCCTGGGTCAGCAGGTAGGTGGGACCAGCAGCTGGGAAACGTGGAGCTCAAGCACACGACTGGAGCAGGTACAACCTGCAATCTTATCTTGGTGGAACCCTCAGCAGTGTTCACAGAGGGACAAGTTCAGAGGCCTTGTACCTTGGTCCCTGGGGCTGCGTTGACGCCGGGGTGCAGGAACCAGTTTGCAGTCAGAGGAGCTCTGCTTTGCTAGGTCCAGAGCTGGGCTGGTGCCTTTTTGGAGTCTCCAGGAAGCAGGAGCTGGTTCATGTGAGTTTCTGGTAGGCATTTTGCTTCCTCAGAGCAATCAGGTGTCATTAATGATTCAACTCCATTACCTTACACAAACGAATGATCTCATTGCCTTCTCTTTCCCCCTGGGTGAGCTCTTCCCCAGAAGATCCTGGATGTGCAATCTTGGTTTTCCATATCTAAACGTTTTACCTCATTTACTGGCAGATGCTCAGGATAATTCCATAGTCCCAGTTCCTGCCCTGACCCCTCCCCAGTGTCCCCACAAGCTGGTGGGGGTTGTCAGTGCTGCTCTGGAGCTGAAGGCACTTCTAAAGGCTTTCAGATTTTCTGGAGCACCAGCCCAGCTGAGCCTACAAATACCCAACTGTTCCCAGCTCATTTCATTCATCACAACTGAGCTGTGTGCAGCCCTTGCCAGCAAACAGGGGGCTTGGTGCTGTGCAGATCAAGCAGGGACTTGGCAGGACCAAATAAGGGCTTCCCAGAAGGAAGAGCTGTGGCAGAGGCTTCTCAACGTGGTCCAGCACTGTGCCTGGCCATGCATCTCTGCATCTGGCTGGGTTGTCTCACTTGCCATCTCCACATCCATTTTTCACCCTCCCCAGAGCTGCCATCAGTCACCTGTGAGCAGTGACAGCTGTTGGCATGAAGAACACCCAGCCAAAGATGTCAGGCAGGGCTGGCACTGGGCTGGCTTTTCCTTTTAGCTCAGCCCCTGTTGTTCTCCTCTTTCCAACATCTCTTCAGAGACCCTCTTTCTGTTCACCTTCTGCTTCCCCAACTTCCAACCCCCCTGATATCAATCAAGAGCAGATTGGATGGGGCTTGGAGCAACCTGCTCTAGTGGGAGGTGTCCCTGCCCATGGCAGGGGGGTGGAACTGGATGATCTTTAAAGGTCTCTTCCAACCCAACCCATTCTGTGATTCTCTGCTATTTTTTAAAGTGGCAAGAAAGCAAAGATGGGTTTTGCTGCAAATGCAGCAAGTGCTGCAAGTGGATTTTGCTGCAGTGGCCTAACAGAAATAGAGAGAGAATCTTCTCTCTGATGGGGACCAGCTCCCTCCCTGCAGGTGCCCTTGCTGGAGGTCCTGCTGGGTCTCCTACCAGGAGGAAGAAAGGATGAGCTGTGGCAGAAGAATGGAGTGCAGGTGATGCTGAGCAGCTTGGTGTGCCAGTGTGACACAGGCAGACAGTATTTTAGGCATCTCCCAGTCCATCCATGCTGGGAACTGGACTGGATCCACAGGGCTTGGTTCTCTTCACTGTGGCAGCAGCAGAATCCTCAGATGAGAGGAGGGCTGGGAGACCCCTGTAGAAACACGAGCTCACCTCCCCAGCATTTGTTGCATGTCTCTCTTGATTAGTATGTTTTTTATCTGACTGTCAGTGAAGAAACTGAGAGAAAAACGTCCTCCCACTCAGCAAATGGAGTTATAAAACCTTCCTAATGGTTCCAGTGGGGCTGCTTTAGTCAGTAAATGTGTCTGACAGCACCTGTCACAGAGACCGAGGCAGTAGCTGAGCTGCAGAGTTCTGGGCTGGTTGCTGCTGGTGCAGGTGGGATATTGTAGATGATGTTTTGAATTTTGCAGAGCTGAGCAGGGTCAGAACATAGGCAGAGTGTTTTCCCAGAGGCTCACCAGACAAGAATGGGTGCTGAGGTTCCTCTGGCCAGTTTAATCACAGCAGGAACCAGGGATGAACTCACCTTAAAGTCTTAAAGATCTTGAGGCTACCATCAAGTTTGGTATTGATTCTAAAACTCCTTTTAGGTAAGACAAGAGGAAACAGCCTCAAATTGTGCCAGGGGAGGTTTAAGTTGGACAAAATGAGAGGAAGGATTTTATTTCTATTTTAACTCCCTTCAGCCACAGCCTCTTTGGAGGTTTGTTCCATGTTCTGATTCTCCCTGTGAGGATCTGCTCTGGCAGTGGCTTTTGCCAGGCCCAGCCCCACTCCCCTGCCAGGGCAGCACTTGTTCTTTGCCATCAGCTTTCAGGAAAGTGTGGAAAATGGGACAATTTCTGCTGGCTGAATGCTCCCTGCCATGCCAGACGTGCCCAGCACTCCGAGCTAAGGCTCAGGCTGGCGTGTGGGAGGAGCTGTGCCCAGGGAGCCTGGCAGAGGTGACAGCATTTGGAGTGACAGCCTGGCACAGCTCCGGGTCCATCCGAGCTTGCCACCATCTGGAAGAGGCAGCTGCAGGGGTTTGGAGGCAGGACCCAGAACTGAGGAGTTTCTGGAAAGCAATAGTGGTGGTGGAGTTTATTTCCTTTCCCCAGGCTGCCCCAGAACTGGCTGGAACTTCAGGAGCTGCAGCTCACTCTGTTAACTCTTTTCACTCCCCACAAAATACCAGTTTCTAGTAAAACAGCCCAAAGGGATTCCTGAAACTGGTGCCCTCCAAGGTA
>NW_008630685.1:1664-3834 GCF_000691845.1 Merops nubicus | reverse complement strand
TGCTGAAGGAAGGAGCTCTGCAGAGATGGGGTCACTTGAGGGTGTCTTTTTCCAGCCAGTTAGAAGTTGTTTCCTGGATGTGACAGGCTCAAAACAAGTGGAAGAGGTGGAATTCTCAGCTGTGTGAATGACCTGTGTGTCCCCTGCTGAGCCTGCTTCCCTCCCTTGCTCCTCTGTCATTCCCTGGGATTCTGAGGGTGCAGAGCCTGGAGCAGCTGCCCAGAGAGGCTGTGGAGTCTCCTGCTCTGGAGAGATCCCAAACCCTCCTGGCTGTGACCCTGGGCACCCTGCTGTGGGTGAGCTGCTGGAGCAGGGGGGGGGATGAGATGATCCCCAGAGGTCCCTGCCACCCCCTACCAGGCTGGGACTCTGTGATCCTCTTTCTCCCAGGTCCTTTCTGTGCCCACCACCTGGCAGGCTCCCCAGGGATCTCCCCTGAGCTGTGGGGTGCAAGATCCCTGTGCCCCAAAACCCAAGAGAACCCAAAACCCACTGATGTCTGTCCCCTGTCCCCCCCCCCAGGACCACCCTCGTTACCATGCAGTGACCCATGCAGTGGCCACCAGCCCCTTGTTGGTCACAGGCCTGGGGGTGTCACTCCTGGTTTTCAGAGCTCCCCTAAGTGGACCTGTGTGTCTGTGACACCCTAACCAGAGGTGCTTACAGGGCCAGACAGCAACTCCCACTTGAATTTCATAGACACAGCTGCTGATGCTCAGTGACATTTTGGACACTTTTGGGTAGATTTGAACTTGAAAACCTTTCCAAACCTACCCAGCTGACGGCTCCTTTCAGCTGACTGATGGATCACCAGAGATCTGGAGCCCTTTGGAGACCTGCTGGGGTGGTGCAGGTCGTGGGCCAGGCAGCTGGCTTCCCAAGAGTCCAACCAACCACAAAACCACATCTAACAGGGGAGAAGTCGCCTGAGCACGCTGATAAACCTGCCCCCTGCTCCCACTTCCTTGTAACTACCACAAATATCCTTTGTTTTGGTTACAAGAACACTTTCCTGTTCCATTTAGTCTGCTGTTCTGGATGCTTTGTTCCACCAAACACCCAACCCAAGGTTTGTTTCCCTTTAAAGGGCTTTATTGGCCCTCACCACGTTTTGGATGTTCCCATCCAGCACAGCCTACCCAGCAGAGGAATTCAGCTTTGCAGCTTGCCAGTGAAAACGGGCTTTGGAGAGATGGAATTGCTGAGTTTTCCTGCTGGGATGGTGCCACAGCTTTAAAGGCAGTTTGTTGGAGGTTCTGCTGCTGGTGGCTCAGTCCTTAAGGTCGCAGTAGAGCAGAGGAAGGGTCCTGCCTCCTCTGAGGCTCCTCAGGGCTGGCACTGCTCATTGAGGGATCCTCTCCTGGGCTCTGCTGCAGTGAGCAGTGAGTGTCCTGTGGGGAGTGTCCGTGGTGGCAGCAGATCTGCAGGGAGGGACAGACCTCCAGGAGGCCTCAGCCTCTCTCTTAGCTGCATGAAGAAAGGCTCAGCCCTTCAGAATGGCTCCTACCCCAGTCTCTGGGTGATGCTGCTGCTAGGCAGGTGGAATTCCTCTTCAATGGCAGCTGCTGGATGCTGAGGAGTCACAAAAATCTCATCCTTAGGGTGGCAGGGGAAATTTGTTCTGTCTAATGAGCAGGTAACGTGAGTCCCCAGGCACTGGCCAGGGCAGGCAGGTGGTGATGCCTCTAGAGGTTCCAAAATCCATCCTCCCAGCACATCCACTCCCTGCTTGTTTCTCCCCACCTTGCCCAACACTGTGCTCGTTTCTTTAGCACCAACCCCCCCCAACAAAGGTTCAGACCTTTCCAGAGGACAGTGTAGACATCTTAACGGCCAGTTCGTTAGTCCTTGGGTGGTTATTTTAATTAACTAATCTGTTCTAAACACCAAGAGCCTGCTGAGCCATCTGGACTGAGTAAAGCCACATATTGCATTACTAATGTGCTGATTAAATCCTTCGTTTCCCTCCAAGTCCTAAGTGCATCCAAATGGTGCCACTCAGAAGCTGCTTCACAGCCCCAGCTCAGAGGAGGAGTTTGGCCCCTGGAGGGAAGGAGGCTGCTGCTCCATGGCAGGGCTGCTCTGGGGGGCTCTGCAGAGCACTCACCACCTTCTACCAGCAGAGAGCCCCTTCCTTGGATGCTCCTACACGGGGCTGGGAAGAGGAACC
>NW_008630685.1:0-1633 GCF_000691845.1 Merops nubicus | reverse complement strand
ATTCCCTGGCAAGAGGGCAGCCTGGTCTGGACCAGCGCTGGTGTGACCAGCAGGAGCAGGGCAGGGATCATCTCCATGGATTCAGCACTGGTGAAGCCACAGCTTGAATCCTGGGGTCAGTTTCGGACCCCTCACTCCAAGAAGGACCTTGAGGGGCTGGAGCGTGGCCAGAGAAGGGCAACGGAGCTGCTGGGGAAGGGTCTAGAGCCCAAGTGTGGTGAGGAGCAGCTGAGGGAGCTGGGGGTGCTGAGCCTGGAGCAAAGGAGGCTCAGGGGAGACCTTCTGGCTCTGCACAGCTCCTGACAGGAGCCTGGAGCCAGGGGGGGGTCGGGCTCTGCTCCCAAGGAACAAGGGACAGGACAAGAGGGAACAGCCTCAAGTTGCCCCAGGGGAGGTTGAGGTTGGACCTGAGGAACAATTTCTTGCCCTGGAGGGTTGCCCAGGGCTGGGGTGGAGTCCCCACCCCTGAAGGGGTTTCCAAGCTGTGGAGATGTGGTGTGAGGGACACAGGGCAGTGGGGACCTGGCAGTGGTTAATGCTTGATGGTCTTAAAGGTCTTTTCCAACCTGAACACTTCTGTGATTCTATGATTTGGGACAATAAGAGGTGGTGTCACCCGAGGCAGCTCTCTGGCTGGATCAGGAAGGATTAAAACTGATAGAAACAGAATTTACCCAAGATGCTAAAACATCTTAGGATGCCAATCGTGGCCCTCAAGCCCTGCTGAAGTCTGCAGGGCAGCTGCTGAGCACAGCTCCTCCCCAGAGAGGAACCCACCCTAAATCCACCACGGGACTCTGTGCTCCCAGGCTTCCCCCGTGCTGGCTGTGGGAGGAGCAGCAGAGGAGCTCTGGAGGTCTCCAGAAGGACCTTGGCTGTCGCTGCTGCCAGGACACAGCCAGGGGGGGCAGCCAGCAGAGCTTTCCTCTCCCTCCTGTGCCCAGCTGGAGGGGCACATTCCAACATCCCTCTCAGGAGGGCTTGTCTCACTGTGGGAATCACCTCGCAGTGAAAGTGGGGGGGGTTTAGAGGGATTGTTGACTTCAATTTGATTTCTGAACCCCTGACTCCCAGGTTTTATCTGCTGTGGGACAGGTCAGTGCATTCCAACCACGCTTGGTGCCTGCTGGGAGGTTTCATTACTATGTCCAGGTTTAAATAGCAGAATCTTTGCTTCTCCAAGGCACAGAGAGGACCTGTGATCTAGCAGAGAACGTGGAGTGGATGTCAGACCACTTGTCTCCTACCTGGGTGTCTCTCCATGGCAGATCACCTCCTCCCTTCCCCTCGTGGCACCCAGAATGTGGGGTGCTGTAACTCAGCAACATCCAAGCGTTTAAACCTGCACATCTTGGAGGGGAAATGACCCAGCAGCAGCGTGGGCCACAAGGGGGGCAGCAGGTTCAGTTCACTCATTTTCCAGAGCTCTTTCTTCCAGCCTTTCAGAGCTAGACCCCAGTCCCCCCACACTGAGCTGAAGGACTGGGCTGAGCTGGGCTCCTGGCAGCCTCCCCGCTAACAGGGCTCTTGTCCCCGCAGGTAAACGGCCACCTGGACTACATGAAGCAAATGGACACGATCCTGCGGGCCGTGGGCGTCAGAACCAGGCAGCGTGGGCTGGAGGGGGAGGGGG
>NW_008630684.1:5298-44470 GCF_000691845.1 Merops nubicus | reverse complement strand
AACTTGATGATCTTGGAGGTCTCTTCCGGCCTAAATGATTCTATGATTATCCTGATCAGTGCAGTGCTGTTTAAGGAAAAGGCTGACAGTAGACTGTGGTGTCTTTGTTCCTCCTTTAAACAGGCAGAAAAGGAAAGCTGGCATCCATTCTTTCAGTTTGTAATCCCAAGTTTCATAACAACTTAGAAAAAGTGGGAGAGTGTAATTTTTTAAAAGTTTAATTTCTGATAGATCTGATGAATTCATGGAGTTGTTTTCATCAGAGAAAATACAATTTGCAGTCAGCCAGAAAGAGGTGACAATAGACACATTTAATAGGACTTCTCTGAGCTGCTTTCTGCTGTTAATTCCTCTCCTCGCACTCATACAGCAGCTAGTCTTCAAGAAAAACTCCAATACAAACAATTCTGAATGGTCTTTAGCTCTAGGCAATGTCACAAAACTGGAATAGTTGTAAACTGTGAGCATAAAACATTATTTTTTGAGCAGTTCTACTGAAGGATTGTTTGTGTTCCAGTAGTCTTGTTGGCTGTGATAGCTGTAGTAGTCATCTGTGTTCCACAGTGACAGTTAGGGAGCTGGATGTGACATTCTCTTTTTTTTTTTTTTTTTTAAATTACAGCGATGATAAATTTAATAGTTAAAACCCAGCATTTTATATTTAGGCTATCTCCAACCGTCTGCTTTTATTTACTTTGTGAAAACTACTATGTGGCAAGAAATATGTTTTTAAGTGAGTCTGTTTTCACACTGCTCTTTGTTATTTGAAGGTCCAACTGACTTTGAACCAACCCCAGACGCAGGAAAAGATACAGAGGAGACTACTGATAGCTGGTATTCTGAGTTCTCCTTTAGGAAGCTGTGCTGTGGGCGCTGCATGTGAGTGCTGGAGCCACTGTGGGATTTTTGTTTCATTCATCCCTACATATAAGAAGGATGTCAGACAGTTGCAGCAGTACTGGGTGCGCCTACTAGCCATTCCTGGAGTAATGGGTGAATTTTACCTGTTCCTTTGGATGCTCTTGTTTTAACACTAAAAAATTCTTATGTAGATGGTGTAACAGTGCATATTTTGGTGTATGTGCTGGTTTGGACAATTAAAATCTGTCTGATGAAGCCCGAGAGAACATGGCACAGTGCACGCTCCTTCTGGCAGCCAGTAGAGCTGGCAATACAGAAAGACAAATAGAGGTTTTCATGTTTTATCTTAGTAATTACATGCTTCAGAGGCCACAGGACCATATTTAATGGCTTTAATTACACTGTGGAAATAAGGAAGAGGAACGTGGTATTGGAAGAATTCCTAAACTGAAAAAGCTTTAGTCCACCTTTTAGCCTATATATCTTTTATCTTATGTTACCATGTGCTACAAGAAGAAATAGCTTGTCCAAACTGATGTTTTTCAGCTTCTCACAAGATCGTTCCTGCAGTTCTGAGATAGCCCATCTGTTTACATACCAAAATTGAATTTGTCTGTTGTGGCAAAAGTAGCAGAATATGAAGCTAACCTAATAATGTGTCTAATGGTAACCCACATACGTTCAGCTGCCACTGTGAATTAATGTTTCCTAGTTCTCCAGTCCATCAAATACTTGAGGCAACAGATGTTTTCTGTTCTTGATAATTGTTTAAAAGTAAGGGATTTGCTCACTTTAAGCAAGATGCAAGACAATGTATGCAGTCTTACACACACAAGTGAAATGTGTTAAGTAGGTAGCTAAAGTGATCTCAAAAGTTTTAGTTAAATTAATGCAAGAACATCTTACTGTAGACAAAGATGCTTCAGTTAATAAGATTGTATGCAGTTTTGCTTAGCTGATTTCCAAGATATTGTTTAAAGAGCAGCCATACAGAAGGAATTTTAACTATACAGGTTTTTAAACAGACTGAATTCAGATGTTTTCATGTGCACAGCAGATTTGAAACTTTTTGTTACTAGAGACTATTTATTGCTGTGTGAGTGAAACATTTAACCTATTTTAGCGGGAAATAGAGATGAATAGATGACGATTTATTAAAAACTGCAGTCTGTACCCAAGAAAAATGCATAAGAATATGATAGTATATCATGTGTGGATATTAATCTCTTTTAACTCAGTCTCTCAGAATCAAAACCTGGAAGTCATAAGGTACTGCTAGAAATGAGATGTGATTATGCACTCTGATTTTCAGCTGAGTGATTTAGTAGCAGCTTGAGGTAATCTTTTTGCCTTAAAATCTGGTTAAGACCTTTTTTGTAATGAAATGGAAAACTAGAAGATGCTTGTATGTTTTGTGTTTCATTAACCGCTATAACCTGTGGTAATTTGGGGAAATCTCAAACAGTTTTCCAGTTTGGGTAGACTTCGTTGAAGTCCCTTCATGATAATTTACTATTGGGGATATATGATTTTCACTACAGAGCAGCATCAGGGATGTGTAGATTCAAAACCTGGGATTTTGTCTTGAGCTGCTCATGGCAAATCATTTACATAGTAAAGATGGTCTCAATTTTATTCTGCTGTCATTCATTTACAGAAAGTGGCACAATCTTTAGTGTGAGCCCTGTTACCTTCTTGACAACTGTATTATCCTTTAAGGAAGGTCTGAAACCTTTTAAGTCCATGTAACTGAATTAGTTTAGGGGTTGAGGGTCATGTTGCTTTACTGTTATGTGGAAGATAAAGCAGCACAAGAAACTTATGTGGATAAGCACTTCATTTTGGCAGACCTGATGGTGAGAGGATTTAGTGAGCGTCTCCCTCTGATGCTTTTTTTTTTGTATTTACTTGGATGCTGGAAGTGATGGTCAAACAGTTGTAACAGTAAAAATACAAGATTTGCCAGATTACACTCTAACTGGAGTTTGGCGGCTTCCTGCACTTCTCTGCCCTCGCTTGGAGCTGTAATTACAACTCCTCACTCTTTTGTTGGCATTCTCCTAGCTTCTCTTCACCTCCTCTCACTTCATTAATGGGCTGCTGGGTTTTTTTTGTTACTGAGCTACTGGCCTATGACTACATGCCTTTTTAGTCTACTCCTAACCATTGCCATGGATACAAACTTAGTTAAATTAGATACTGACAACATACTCACAAAGAATAATGACCCAGTGATATACAAGACAAAGTATATTAGAAGTCAAAGTGATTGTACTAATAGGTTTTATTGAATACTAAGCAGGGTATTAGAGGGTTCTTGGAGGGATGCCTTTGCTAGTACATCAGCATAGTCATGTTGCCATGTCCAAGTTTCTCTTGCAAACTGCTGTACTCAGCATTCTCTTCTGACCTTGTCAAACTGTGTTTTGTTCTTAGTTTAGTGTCAAATACAAACCTAAATTACTCATATGCAGACTGCCACTTCGCATTTTCAAAAAGCCTTCTGTTTGCCAAAGTGCCTTAGAGATACTAATTAATCTAATGAGAGAATATTTGTGGGATGAACGAAGATGCTGAGCATACAGGCCTCATAATAAAACATTATTTTCTTGGAAAGTAATGTTAAATCCAGTTCAGCAACAAAACCCAAAACTGTTTATAACCTCTCTAGTTCATTCAATGTAGTGTTTGGGCTGAGTTAGCTCAGGGTGATGTGGGCTCAGTAGTTCAGGTGACCAGCAATGACTTTGTGGTGCTGCCGTTTCTACAGGGGTACACGGGATTTGGCTGCTGCAGTGTCTGAGCAGAACACTGTCCAAGTGTGTCCTATGCACCCTACTGAGAGGTGAGGCAGCTCCGCGGACGCTTCATGAGTGAGTGGAGGGAACCTATGCTGCTTCTCACCTTCTGAGTTTTGAAAATCAGCAAAGAAATAGTGAGAAGATGAGATTCTGGATGAGTTATTGCAAATCAGTGTGGGGCACAGTGTAAACTACAACTTTGCCAACTGCTGCTTCACCCAAACTTACATGTCTTGGTCCTTTATTTCATGACCTTTGTAGTTGGAGGAAACCTGGGACAGTGTTCTCTGTCCACAGAAAGTTTCTTTTGTCACCAATGAAACTTGTCCGAGCTGCCAGCATTTGCTACCAAAGGAATGCAGCTGCTAGCCTTCTGCTGGGCAGCATGGTTTCTCCTGGTGTGTCCAGGGTCTCCTCAGCAGGCTCATGGTCCTGGGAGGGGACACATCCTCTATCTTCCCAGGGGTTTGTGAGACTCAATCAGTCTTAGAAGAGCATAACCTACAGAAAATGACCAATACCTGACATACTATCTGCCACACTCATATCACAGGGCAAATTAACTTCTTCATCATGTTATGATGAAACTAGTCATGGTTTCTAAATACTCAGGCTTTCTTCATCTTTGACAATGTAGTTTGTAGTTATGTTGAAGATACAGCACTCGGGAATGAGTGTGGCAAGACAAGAAAGAGCTGGTTATGCTGATACTCGGAATTGCATCTGTCCCTAGCTGCTGCAATTACTCCAGGTGCTGTGTCCTGTTACGTCACCCTGGTTGAACGACAGGATTATGTGTTTGGAACGTGATCTGGCTCACAGATGGCATTTACTTTTTCAAGACCCTCCGGCATCAAACCCTTAAGGAATATGGAGTGCAGAGAGAATTTAAGGGAAAGAATATTACCTGTTCAGTATCAGCTTTAGCTGTTTAGCAAAAATGCTGTTTCAGGACCAATAAATCTGTTTCCATCTTTATATCTGTAACACCTAGTTTCAATTAACTTTTCCTTTTCTCCTCTCTCCCCCCTTGAAATATTGCTTCTTACCTGTAAACATGGAATCCCATGGTACAGGAGAATGAAAGTCTTTTTGTGGGGAGCTGTTGGGCAGCCTGTCATATTCTTCAAGGATGTTGCTATAGAATGGGATCACATATCAACTCTACTTAGGAATTCTTTTGTAATAAGTTGGCAAGTACCTGAATTATAGTTAGCCATTCTCTTAAGAATGAATCCAAGGTTCACTGTTTTCCCAAATGAATAGCTAAGTCACACTATGTTGTTTCACATCCAGCAAATTCCTTACTTGTTATGAAGGCCATCATCTGAAAATGAAGGAGGAAAGATGAACAGAAAGGAGAAAGTTACGTAGTCAGGGTATGGGATCTGTCACAAACTACCAGTGCACTATAGTTCCTTATCCAAAGCAACTCTTTTAAGTGCTGCATTATTGTGGCAGTTTGAATTGTTAAGACAGAGACCTGCAGTGCTGCTCACATTTAAACTAAGGGCTAGTTTAAGGAAATTAGTCTCGTAAATTCTTTATGAGCATGATTTATTCACGTGCAAATATTTACTCAATGTTGTATAGTGATTTGGATGATTGTGATAATCTCTTTAAGGGAGAAGAGAGCTTTCAAGTTTTGTGATTTTTAAAAGTGCATTTGGCCTGCTTATTTTGCATGATGCTTGAAAGCTGGGCATTGCAATGAGCCTTTATTTCCCTCGAGGCATTCAGAAGCCTGCTTAAGAATATGCAGCCATTAATCTTTCAGTCTGTATGGAACTGATCAGTTGATTATCTGGTTATGTAAACATTTGCATTTTGAGAATATTGAGTGCTCTTTATCAGTAACAAGTCACATATCATCAACTAAAGATGTTTGTGTTGTCACCCAAGCAGACCACCCATGGCTTTGGATTTTTTTTTTTTTTTTTTTTTTGTCAGATATTTGCATAGTAGAAGACATTATAATGGGAATCTCCTTTGAAGAGAAGGCATTTCCCTATTTGGGGAGATCTCTGGAGCCTTGGTATACTCTTTATTAGATGTGGAGTTCAAAACATCTATGCTTAAACTGATTGAGTGACATTACTCCTGAGGGAATAAAGCTAATTACTTATTCCTGATTTTAACCTTTCATAAGCCAGTTGAACATACTGCTTGGAAATGGAACATGTGTGGCTTTTTCAACCCTTCTGTTCCAGGTAGCCCAATTAAAGTGGAATGTGAGGGGTTGTTGCTCTAGATGATATGCTGATCCAAAATTAAACAGCTAAAAATATTGAATAACTTCATTATGGTAGGGCCCCATATGCTTTTTGCAGCTAATAAGGGATGATTTGAGTAACAAAATTCAGGAAATAATAAACTTGCTAAATGTTTTGAGGCACCCAGTGTGATACTTCTCATGTATGAGAGATGCCATGGCAGATCTTTGCATATCACCATGTAAAGTCCAGCTGAAACAAATGGACTGACCTCTAAATCCACAGCAACTGCCTTCTATAAACAAGGGCACTATGTGCAGATTCTCTCTGTGTCCATGGGAGGAGTGGGAGGAGTTGCTTTATTCATAGTTTGAAGCTTTCCTGTTCCCCCATGACTTAGGAGTCTAGTTTTACTTTCAGCTTGTGATGTGGGTGCTTGTTCAGGACATGGTGCTTCACCATTTCCTCCTGCTGGCCCTTTTTCTGCACTATGCTTAGCTGCTGCTGCCATTCTGCAAGGGGAGCAGAATATATGGCAAGACTAGGAGTGTTGCATTAAGTGTCTTGGATTAATTCTGCAGTAAGAAGCCAAATCTCAATCAGTTTATGTGACTCTTCCAGTGCCATTTATGTTGTAAAGAGAGATAAGACTCTTATTAGCTTGAAACAGTGAGCCAGCAAGGAGAGGTTTCTTGCAGTGTGAAGGACCAATCAGCTAAATACAGTCTGTGTGGTAAATCTGTCTCTCTCTGAACACTCTGGAGTTGCTTTTTCCATGGACAGTTTTCTCCTTTTAAAACTGTTTGTTTGTTTGTTGTTCAGACTGCTTGAATTACAAAGCAAATGGAGGCTTAGGTTATCATATATCTGGTGTTTTCTGTCTACGGAACTGACCCAATTTCTTGGCTACTTATGGCAGTATTCCACTCACTTCCAATTCACAGATGCTTATGACTAATGAATAAGTATAGGTCTTAAAAGGAGCAGAAAATGACAATTTTCTGTTTTCCCCACAGTCCCCAGTATCTAGTTCATGGAATAACGTTGAACTTTTCAAACGAAGTTTTGTCCCGTTGGTATAGAAGAAGGGGGTTGGAATGGGGTATAAGATAGCCATGAAAAGATGTAAACAACCTTTATTTCAGTTTTTCCTGACTTTGGGCCAAAAATTTTAAGTGTTCATTGCAAATTTTGGATGTGGCCTTTAGTGTGATATACTGGTAATTGTTTGTCTTCTTTTTAAAACAAAAAACTGACAGTCTCAACTTCATCCTCAAAAACTGGTGAGCTCACATTGATGGCAGCAGCTCAGTTCATTTGGATGTGGCCTACTTGAAATGAATACTTGTAATGAAGTATAAGCCTGCATTTAGCATCACAGTGCATCTCTCCAGATGTTTGCCAGAATACGTTTATGAGACTACAGCCTAGGGCAGGAGAGGCTGCAGCTGTATCTTGAGCTGGAGGAATTCCTGTGAGTAACTCATGCAAAAGTTTTCTGTATTGGCAAACTCTCCTAACATGTGTCTGAAGCAGGACCTAATAGTAATTTCAGGTAATGTTTTTAAAGATGCTTAACTGTGTAACAGCTGCAGTTCCTAAGGTGTTCGCTGATTACTTATTGATGCTAAGTTTTAATGTCTATAAACATCTCCACTGTTCTTTGAAGCATGTAAATAAGAGACACAAAGCTTTCTGATTTGGATTTATCAAGAGCCAGTTTTTAAGGATGGATAGGCATCAAGAAGAGACATTTACAAGGACTTAGAGACTGTTAAGTAGACTTGCCAACTTGATTAATTGTAAAGATGAAGGGATATTTATAAATTGGCCAATGGATTCAGTTAGTGGAGTTAGACATGTGTAATAGGCAGAAAGAGGAAGACTCAACTCTGTTGCAGATGCCTTTTTATAGCTCCTCAGAGATGGGGCAGCATCCTGAGTCTTGCTTCAAGCACAAAAATTCATGCAAATTAAACATTGCATATAGTTTTCAGTTTTCTGTAGTCTCTAGAAAAGCCAGAGATTATTGTTACTATGTGTTCTTTAAGTGGCAATTCAGTGAAATTTTGTCTCAGGATAGCCCACTGCTTTTTCTCTTTGCCCAATGTTTTAAAACCTCTGTGTCCCAAAAGAAGTGCAAGGCCCAAGGTCAATATGAATGAGATATTAAGGAAAGACCTTGTGAATCCTTTGTCCTTTGCCCTGGTTGGGTTCTACATGGCTTTTGTGTCCCTTTGCTCTTAGACTTGCCAGTCTCGGGCACAAAATCCCAGGGTATTTACATTGTACCATAGGGAGTTGCAGAGGCCCTCCATTAGGGGCAGGAAAAAGGCTACAATATAGAAAAAGGAATAGAATTTGCTGTGGAAATTGTGGTTCTTACTGAGGCGATAGCCATAACAAATGTTTTGGAGCAGAGCTCTTGATTTGCTCAGCTTTTCTGCAGTTTCCTACTTAATAGAACATTTCATTGAGCCTACAAAACTATGTGGAGCAGTGACAAATAATCTTCCCAGCCCACTGTGCAGTTTACTTAACTGTGCTGCCTCTCATATAAAGACATCTTTTGTCTGAGAAGCTGATCATCTGCAATGCAAAAACTTTACAAACATGACTTTGCGTATGGTAATAGCTGTTTACTACAACTGATGTGGAGCAGGAAATCAGAAAATGCTGTGACACAAAATGCCAGCCAGCAGGTGATGAATTCATGCCTGCGTTGTTCAGACTACTTTCAGATTGAATTTTCTCTCTAGGGAAAATCTGAATATGTCTTGTGCTTAAACACAAGACTCTCTATCATTATTTTCCTTTTTTTTTTTTAGTTTCCCTGGCTACTGATTAAAATACCTGTTCTGAAAAGACTTCCAGACAAAATTCACTGTTTGGTGGTTTATTTATACAATAAATCATAATTTTTAATTTATGCCTTATCATTTTTATACCTGAAAGCAATGCGATAAATGACAGTTTGTATACTTCATTCATCAGAACATAACTCATTGGATAGAAAAAATTCCCCATATTGGAGCATATAAGTGATTTTAAAAAATTGTTTTTATTTATTCCTTTTTTTTTTTTTTTTTTTGGAATATTCCTCCTTTCTTCCTCTCAGCTACTATATACTGGGGGCTTCTTTTTGTTTATGGTGCTCACTAACTCTAAGTTTCTCTCATGTGCTTTGGCCCAGTTTTTGTGAGGAGGCAGTGCTAGTCTGTCGCCAGCAATAGCTCTGTGGTGTGAACTGGAAGCTGCTGCCCAGGGCTGAGCTGACTGGAGGGCTGAAAGCATGGCTCTTAGAGGCTTTGCTGATTTCCTCAAGTGCTGTCACTGGAAACTAAGCTTTAACTTGTTATTATTCAAAGTGCTGCTCAGTAAGTCTACAGGCATGCCTTTAACATTAAATCTGGCTTCTAAGGGAACCTTGCACGGGCTTTCTCATCCATGGGTTTGTGCTTGGGCACTGAACAAACTGCATTAGCAAAATAGTGAGAGCTGTCACATACTCTGACACCGATTCAAAGTGTTTGGTGAAACAGCAGAACTTTATATTGTTGCATTGTACAGATCACAAATCCTGACAGGCTGTATTGAGGAGAGAATCTGAGCTGATGTGATTTGCACTAATATCTATATATATGCTTCTGACTGTTTATACAAAGTACTGCAACCAGGAAAGGCTGAAAACAAGGTGCCAAATTTTTTCCTGTGTGTTGTGGTTAGATGAGTTACACCAGGGATGAATTTGGCTAAAGCTTTTTATTGTCATAAATAGCTGCTGAACATCAGAATTTGATCAGAAGAGTAGTCTTTTCTCATCAGCAATCTGCTCCTGTTTTCAAAAGTTTACACCAAGTTTGAGCTCACTTTCTGGCTGTGGAACTCCTGCCTGGGAAGAAAGGGCAGCTTCTTCACTCCCATCATTATGCCTGTTTTCATGCACAGTTTTATTCTGTCATTGTAAAAATACAGTTAAATACAATATCAAAGACAACATTTAATTTCCCTGTTCTAAAAATCCCTGCAAGTCTGGAAGAGACAGAATTTTGTAATTTTTTTTTTTTTTTTTTTCCACACAGTCTTTTCTATTATCTGAGTAATTTGAGTGATACAAACTTACTGAGAAATGTCTGCTACCACAGTAACCGTACATCAGGAAATAAGAGGACCTCTTAGTTATTCAGTATAGTCTTTTATGTTTCTTATGATGAGGTCTATTGAATGATTCTTACAGCTCACATGTGACTATTAGATTTGGCCTGCTGTGCAGTGAAAGTCAAAAGCTATAACCTTGATATGGGAGAGCTATTACTCTGCATCTTGCACTCTGGCCTCTTATCACTTGATTCAATCTGCAACCTGTTAGTTTTGATGGATGGAACTGTTGAGGGTGGAGGCTGACCTTGGAATAAGTGCACCAAAGACCAGAGGTATCGTGATATAAGGTTTGCGCCTTAGCTACAGTTGGTGAATTTGTGCAACTTTATATGGGTCTCTCTCCCATCTTCACTGTAGACCAACCGGCTTGTGCTAATGCTACAGATGATAGTGAAATTCTGTGGAAAACTGAGATAAGAAATAACCTCTCTGGCCTAAAAGGCTTCTGGTTTTTTTGATCATCTAAGGCCTAGTGCAAGAGCAATTTTATATGAAGGTGATCATCTCCATAGCTTTCACCTTCTGAAGAAAGAGAAGACAGGAGAGAAAACTGAAGAACAGCTGAGAAACCAAAAGAGAAACACAAGTAGGTTTTAATACAGCATCTCAAGTGCACCATGATCAACATGTAATGGAAAGGGCATGTTCCATGCTGCACAGTTAATTATGTTGCCTTCTTGACAGCAGTGAATTCCCTTGCCCACCATGTCAAGAAATGCCCCATTCAAGAAAATAATTAAATAAGATCTCTTAACAGTGGAGATTTAGTGTCTGGATTCTATCTCATAATATTTTTGACAGTACTCAGCAATCAATTCAGTGAGTCCATTTCCCAAGGGGCTATTCTTTTGTTAATAAACTTAGGTTGCATTTCAGCTGCTGCAGAACTGAGGGATATTTTTTACAGATAAGAAATGGCTTTTTCATTTTTAATGTGTATGACTTGTGTGTATCTTTGCTTCAAAATCAATTATTTGTCACATGGGAAGTATTTGACTACCAGCAGGGGTTGCAACTGGTCTGGCTTTGTATTCTGTGGTTGGCAGCTGTGTTACTTTGATAAGAGTGGGAAAAAATGTATATATAATATTAAACAAATTTTTACTTGAATTTTCTCTCTGAGCATGTCTAAGAATACTTCGCTATATTTCTTCATCTGAGAAACAGCAGAATTTAGGTGGGTAACTGAGAAATTACTATGGTAAAGACCCCTCTGTTGAGCTGGGCCAATACTCTACTGCTGTTTTTTTAAGTTTTAAAATGTTTGTAGCAGCTCTTATTGTTTTAGTTAAGGGAAAGTAAAAAGGAAGCATAAGGAATTGCTTATAAATTGTTATTGATTTTTTTTTCCCCCATTTCAATTGGTGAGACACTGTCATAGTGGAAGAAAGAATTACAGCTTGCTTGTATCCACATTTGCATATAAGCCCTAATACAGTGGGGCAGGGGGAAAAGACCTCTGAGTTAAAGGATCATAAACTCAGTTACACTGTCTGAGTGGAAGTGGCTTTTTGTTTAAAAAAAAAAAAAAAAAAAAAAAAAATAGAGGTAACTTAATAGGCAAATAGGAGATTTTTAGTAAATGTTTGGTAAGTCTCCAAGAGGAAGTAAGAGTACTTTATTGTTTAAAATGTAGTTAGAAAGCTTCCTGTCTAGCCCTTATTCAATACCTAAGGGTAAAAGTTTGTGTATTCCTTACAGTGGTGGTTGATGTATAAGACAGGTATGTTGAAAACTAAGCAAAAGATAGGCTAAAAATCTCCTGTTCTTGTCCCAAAAGGCAGGGTGTGGAAGCCATTTGCTCTTTTGAGATAGTGAAGAAATAATTCAGTAGATGTTCTCTCTGCTCTTCTAGTCAACAAATTAAATTACTGTATATTTGTCATATTTTGTTTCATGAAATAAGTTTAACAGCTTGCTACTCATGTTCTTACCATGTAAGACACCAGATCTTTTTTTAAAGCACACAAGGTGCTGTGGAACAGAGATGAACAAGTAAGCAGGTGACTGAGGAATTTCTTCAGGACACTGCATAGCCTGCAGAAGTGGGTTCTTTCACTACCCTGATTTGTGTAATTTATGTATTCTCCTGTGTTACAGGGTAAGTGAACTTGTTTTACTTTTCCTGCTACAATGTTGTGTTTTATGGATTCTGCAATACTTTGGTGAGCTCTTTAAACATCAGAAATACTGTGTCTCCCATTATGCTGTGAGCAGGAATCCATCCCCAAAAAGTACTGCTGATTGATCTGTAGACTGAGTTGTTCAATCCCTGCTGAAGATTTGTTCACAGAAATATGAAAAATACTCGAGGATAATTTTAGAATCAGAAGAAGTATCAGCTGGATTCTCAGTTTGAGTGTTAGGTGCAACTAACAAATGTATAATAGTTACTTCAATAGGAAAAAAATATATTATTCTGGAGTCAACAATTTCAAGAGCGTTCTGAGAAAACATTTGTAATTGAAAAATACTGACTTGTAAAGAACAACACTTTGGCAGAAGCATATACTTTCCTTTCACTATGGCTAAGATTCCTGGTTAAAACACCACTTCATGTGATTTATGGCAGTATCAAAACTTAAGTGGGTGCTACTTCTGGTGTGATTGGGAAAGGTCTTTCTTTTTTGTGGTGTACATCTGGACTGAAGGAGACATATTTGAATAAGGAGGCAATCATGGGGAGTTATGATGGCAGAGCTCTATTGCTTAGTTGTACCATATCCATTAGTAAAACCTATTTGTGTATTTAGGTCCTTGGTCATTCATGTTTCATATTTCTTTTATTTGCACACAAAGGCCCCAAGATATCTCACAAGAACTGTTCATTTCGCAATAGTTGCATATTTTTTCAGTGTTTAATTTCTGATTTTTCTTGTGCAAATGATTTGTAAAATATGAAAGAGGTATTTTTTCTATTTTGATCTTTCAACTTCAAAATCACTTTCCATGTTTTAGTGATTGTAAAGTGTGAGTGGCAAAGCTCTACAGTCTGTAGAACTCTGAAAAATGTACAAAGTTACTAAGGGAAGGATACCATCAAACAAGCAGCAAATACTTAAGATTGTTCATGGATAACCAGCTGAGTACATTCTCACCGTTGTAATAACCTCCCAGTATTTTAGGGGTATTCTGATGAGTGTGAAGACCACAAAATGCCTTTTTTTCCTCTATTTCTAACCTCTTGTGTAACCATGATAAAATGTTTTACCAAGTCGGGGTGTGCCTTAGGTCTTGAATTACCTGCCAGTGAAGAGTAGCCACCCTTGTAGTGAAATGCACTCTGATATGCAGCTGAACACAAGGGAGAAACTGAGGCTGGCCAGAAAGAAAGAAGTGTCACAATAAATCCAAACTTCTAGGTGAAATTGAGGAAGGCCAAAACCAAATACTTAAACTGAAATAGGGCCAGGAAACGAATTGTCTTTGATGCTTTAGAAACAAAATGTTCTTAACCAAGAAGGATCAGGATACAGTTACTGTTACGTTTTCTCTGAGGAATGCAGCACCAGCGACCAGCAAGGGCAGAATGAGACATCAGTTAGCACTGTCTCAGAGGAGTTCTGGCTCTGCCTTTCCTAGGCATTGCTGTAATGGAAGTTTCATGTCCAAATACTGTTAAAGCCTGATACATCTTATCTGGAGAGCTGGAAAAATAAAAACTGTAGGTCACTTTTTGTATGACTGCCATGGAGATTACTTACTGCAGATGGGACACAATTAGCCTGTGGTAATGCAGCAGATGTTTTTGCATCTTTGCTTAGTCCATCAGAGGTTTTGTAGATGGTTTCCTTGCATAAAACTTCATCATTTATATTTTTGATATCAAAAATACCTTTTTTTTTTTTTTTTAAAATCTAGGCCTCAACCTGAGTCTGTCCTGTTTTCTTATTATGCCTCTTTTTTTTTTTTTTTCTTGGAGTTGAAAGCATATTACTGTATCAGCAAAGCTGCAGCTGAATATTGTAAGTTACAGGAGAGACCAGTGTGTCTCAGTTTTGACATTGTTTGCACTAAACTCGTGCAGTTTTCCTCATCCTTTTAACCTGGACTTTGCATATTAAATTAGATATTGTTTTCTTTTTTTTTTAAAGAAAAATCAGAATTAATTTTTGCAATTAAAACCTTCATTTTCTGCAAAGACTTCCATTTTATATTACTAAGCTCTGAAAAGGACCCCCTCAAACTTGCACCTATTGGAAGGGCTGGGAGAAGGGCAGTTGCTGACTGGTATCTAGTGAAAAGGGAGAAGGTGGTAGTAGGAGAAATCCTTGATGATGAGACTGATTTTTCCTTTTCTAAGCCCAACATGCTGAAGTCAACACCAGTCCTTAGCCTCTATGATGTATGTGTTGTTAATAAAGATGTATTGACCATATGCACACATTATTCCCAGTTTAATACATATTTGATTATTTGGTAAAATCTTTCTTAGAAGGTGAGCGTAGTAAAAACGACTGACTTTGAATGAAATATTTTAGCATAAGGTTGATCTATTAATGTTGTAGCTTGCTGCAAGTTTGAAGTAGTCTTCAAATAAATGTTTGAATCCAGTAGTTGAAGCAGGATCCAGATCTTTTTACCTCTGCCTATTCTACCGACGGAAACAAATTGTTAACTGCTGTTTTCTTTAGAAGGACAGTATGAAGGAAAGAAGCAAGCCAAGGAAATGATCTGCGAAAGGCCTTGGGATTCACAGTTCTATGGCTCTTTGTGATGCTCTTTATATCTTCTTGAGTTACACATAAAATAGTCCGATTTTTTTTATACTTGGAAACAGAAATCTTGACTTGTCTTTTGTGTTGCCTGGACTATTTCCATAGATTTTATGAAAATCTTTTCCTAGAAAACAAAACAAAAAAGTTGAAATGACCAATTTTCATGTCGAAGAGCCTGACATGTAGCAATAATTTCCATCTCACTCATAGCTCCCTCCTGCCATATAATTTTGTCTTGTGTTGTTTGCAGTTTAAGATGTGGCATTTTCTACTGAAAACTGATGCCTGGGAACTTGGAGCCTATTATAATTTATTTTTTTCTTCCAGCTTTAATTTAACAGTAACCTGGGGTTTGGAATACTTTGTCATTTAGCTTCATTATAAAATCCTGAAAATATCTTATTTTCCGTCAGTACTTTGCTGAAGAAGCTTTTGATTATTCTGTGGTATAAAATGCCTTAAGCATAATTTGTAATTCTGGATTTTGACAAAGGTTTTCTCTCAGTTCATTGACAATAAGAGTTGAGTTATCCAGAAAAAAGATACTTACACTGTTTTTTCAATGTATATTTTTTGTGTAGGTAAAATTTTATCAGGTAGTAATTCAGTGGTTATTTTCTAATAGCCATAAAAATCATAGAATCATAGAATGTCTGGGCTGGAAGGGACCTCCAAAGGTCATCTAGTCCAACCCCTCCTCTATAAGCAGGGACATCTCCAGCTAGATCAAACCACTAAGAGCTAAAAAAGCTCTTTTGAAACTTGTGGAATTTCACTACTGTAAAACAAAACTCCTGAAAGGCACACTTGGAGATTTCCATTAGATAACAATCTTGACTTGTTTTAGTGTGTAGTCAATGTGGTTAATGACTGGTGTTTTAGAGCATGAATGAATTCGACTGATGACTGTAAGAATAAGAAGCTTGCCTAAATTAACATGTTTCAATCAGCTTTTGCAGCAGATGTGTGTGTGTTACATTGCCCTTCATGCTTGATTTTTTTTTTCAGTTGTCGTCACAATGCCTTATAAGATGAGGCAGATTTTGTAAATAACATTTAAGGTTTAAATTATAACATGCAGTTCAGTATAGATGGGAATGTTAAGTGCAGGGGTAAAACTGAGCAGAGTGAAGTGGTGCCTACGAACAGATAGGTGACAATAGCCAAATTTGTAACTAACCTGGTTTCTGTGACATGATGGAGTACCAGTATTTCTCATCTCTGTGAGGGGTTTGATTGTGATCCCATGTTCTGTGCTGTAGTGGGCAATAGCATCTGAAGTCAAGCTGAATGCAGTACACAGCAAGTGCGTGCCTGATGGCACTGTGGTTCTGCTTCCACAGGGGCATGGAGATCCATGAGCTGGCAGAGCTCAGGTATGAGCAGTTACGTCAGACTGCCATCCTCTGGTACCTGTGTGTGTCCTCACCACTTTAGCTAAGGAGGGGTGGGAAATGATCTCTTCTGCTTCTTGGGCAAAGTGTAACAAAGCTTACCATCATGTGCTTCAGCTGTTACTATATGGCAAATATTGGGCACCATCATCCCAATTTCCCTTTCACAGACGGTAGTTGGAGATGAGTATCGGGACAGTCGTCCTCCCTAGGCATACCTAGTTCTTCAGGCTTTCTGTCAAATGTTCTTCCCTCACCTACTTTCAGCCATTTAGTTGAGCTTCAAGATTCCTCCTGAATCTCCAGCCTTTGAAGACTTGGGAGCCTGTAGTCTGTCAAAAGGATACTAGAGATGCACGTTGCTAGGACTGTGTTTTAGAAATGCACCATCCTGAGATACAGATATGGTTTACTGTCCCTTTCTTTTCAAGCAGAAATCCTCTGTTGAGTATGAAATGGAAACAACCCTCTGTACTTGCCTAAACTTTTTGTTCAAGTCACAGGTCCTTTCCCAAGACTATTTCAACCTAAATCTTTTTTTGAAGAAACTGCAAGAAATCAGAAGGATTGTATCTGGATGAGGGTTAAACCAGATATGAAATGAAGCCTTGAGATTCGTTTGGGTTTTTTTGCTCCATGCTTTTCCCCAGATCCTGGACTTCTGAGTGTGTCTTTTGCTTCCAGTATAGACATGGATATTCTGTCCAGCCTGGAACCTGTAAGGGTTGAAATTTTGAAGAATGACTGAGAGATGCTAGTAAGATAATATAGGCAAAAGTCTTCTGAGACAACAGTGTCGCCTAATATGCCCAGCCCTATCTTTCTTTGGTTTCTTCAGTGACATTAGTATTTCGCTCTCTACACTTAAGAATAGGAATCTGGGTTTTAGGTGTAGTTGTGGTGGTTTTTTGTGTGTGTTTGTTTTGGTTGTGTGTTTTTTTCTTTTTTTTTTGTAGGTTTTGACACAGCATCAATATTTTGGAGTATTTTATGGAAAACCTTCGAGGTTTTGTTGGAAAAATATTGCTTATCCCCTGCGTGGGAGCACAGGGAATAAGTTACCAAGTTTTCTCACTGACATCTATGCAGCCCCTGAAAAGAATAACCAGAATTTGGCAACTTCTGTATCAGCTAACTGAATTTCTCGAATCAAGCATTTAGCTCTCTGGAGCCAATGCTATCAGATGGGACACACATTCTGTTGAGTTTTGCAAAATTTCTTGAGTTTGTCAGTGTCTCACATGGTAGGGATCACTGAATTGGTTCACAACTTGGCTTTCACATTGCCTGCTGTAGACTCAGCCTGTTGTGATTTGAACTGTTAACTGTATGCAGTGCTGCAGTTGCTGTTAAGATTTAAACAGATCCCCTGACCTTGAGATCTTCCATTTGCCACCCTTCAGATCTCTTGTTTTCAGAAGTGGGGTAAAAGTTAAGTGTTGATTTCAACTATAAATGTCATTCATCTTTGAGGTTTTCCTGTCAGGCTAGGTTAAATGGCATTCCACCATGATTGCTCACTTGGCCTACGTTCCCAATTTAAAATCCTTAGTGTTGAAATGATTTATCGAGTCTTGAAATACTTTATCTTACATTATATTAATTATAGTTTAGATATCTTTCTGTGGTGGTAATGTTCTTTGTATCTTCTGGCTCAGTTTTTAAAGATCTGAATGAGTATGGCATAGTGATGAAAGGTAATAAAAACACAAGGCAAGCCCACATAATTGATAAAAGAAAGCCATTATTAGCTAGAATACAGTCTTCAAAACCTTCTCACCTGTTCTTACTGACCTTAACTTCTTCATGCAGAAGTGAAATCCACAGCATCTGTAACCATCTCAGGTTGTTGTATTTACTATAATTTGGTTCCATTCCATTGATACTGTTTGTACAACTTCAGATGATCTTACCACGATCTCCCTAAAAATGATGTTATTCACGTGATGTCATAGGCTTCGAGGTAAAACTGCTGCATTGAACTTAGGTGAGGTTGGCAGGGGGCTTGGCTGGCCTGTTCAATAGTCTGCACCATTTTTCAGGAACAAATTCATAGCAAAAAGCAAGCCAGAGATGCAGTGGGCCATGTGCAGACATGAAGAGAACATTGTTCCCTTTATGCCTAGAAGTAAATCCCTGCTAGCTTACATTGGTAATAGAAGGTGATAACTTTAATTAGTTTCTCACTTGTTTGAAGTAGTTCAATGTTCTTATGATGTGTGTGCTGCTAACAAAGGGGATCCTGCTCATTTTGTTCATTGTTTCTCAAAGAACTGAAAACTCCAAACTTCTGTGGGGCATGACCAAGAGTAAATGGAAAAAAAAAAAAGATCCTCTAAATCTAGATTTATTTCCTCTGAATAATCCAGCGTGTAAAATGGACTTGCCACTTGATTTCAGTTTGTAAACTTAGAAAATTATATTTACTTAGTTCTAAGACCGGGTATAAATTAATTTAAAAAAAAAAAAAAAATTCCCAGCAGCTTTGGGAAGACAAGTCTTCTCATACTCCTTTCATGCTTCTCTAAAATTGAGGTTTCCAATTAGCTGATTTTTCTCTATTTTCTCCTTCTTAAGATGCCAATTAGATACAGCCTTTGGTGCGTTCAATTCTTTAACTTATAAGTTGGTTGTGATAAATACTACCTCTAGTATTCTGCTTTTGTTGAGTTTCTCCAGGATCTTGGTGTGGATGTGTGAGACTTCAGGGAGGTTTTAAACAGCCTACTTGCAAATAGTGCTGGACATGAACTGCAAAATATGAGTCCCTGTTTCAAGTCCCTCTCCTCTGTCAGCTCCCAGATTTAATAATGATGGAATTTGGGAAAATAGTATGAGCTGCTATCTGGTATATATGTGCAAGAGATAAAGTGCATATGCAATAATAAAACACTCTTCAAAATCTGATCTTTGGTCTGTTAACATGCTGAACATGTCTTTTTTTTTTTTACAGCAGTGATTTATAGTCCAGTATAACCATGCAGAATCGCTTCATTATATTTGAATAATGAAAAGAGTGCCATCAAAATGGCATGTCTCAGGGGAGCTTTCTGAGGCAATACTTTAAACAAATGACTTTTTAGATAAATTTATTATGAAATGTGATGAAAGCCGTTTTTCTTGGCGGTCGCATCTTGCGAAATCAATGAGATTCCTTGTGCCATGTTGGTTTTTTTAAAGTCTCTTACATAAATAAAGGCTAAGTCCATAGAAACAATGGTTGATGTTTTGTAGGCACCACAGAAAGGAGATGTAGTGTTTTAATGGTCAGATGTAGTGTTTTAATATGGTTTTAATCTTATCCTGTCAAGTCTGCTAAATATTTGTGGACCAAACTTACAACCTAGTCCCACAACTGGTCATAAATTTATTAGTTGCTTTAAAAAATAGCTTTTTCAGGAATCTATGAACACTCATTCAAATTTGTTATGCAAGAATGTGGGTTTATGCAATTAGAAGAAAACGGTGTTTGTATAAGGCCTCTATTCTCAAAAGGGTACTCTGGCTTTGTATTGTCAGTTTGTTAAATTGTGTTATGGAAAGTTTTCAAAACCACTCAGAAATTGCCAACCTTAGTACTTGTATATCTGACTTTAAAAGGTGAAAATGTCTATTCAATTCATACATTTGTACTGCTGCATTTTAAATCAATCACAATATATTGTTAATGAGCAGATAGAAAATTCACTTTTTTTTAAAGCTGGATAATACAAGTATGTGCCCATGTGTTAAGGAGGTTTTTGTGCTTAAATCCAGATACAATTCTCTGAAATGCTTTAAAAAATATTATGACAGTAAAAGCATCTTGATTGCAACTTGGTAGACTTGAATTCTCTTCCTGAAAGGACCAGTGATTCCCCTTGAGTCACTTCTTCTCCTGTTTTCAAGATGTGGAAAATATATTTTCCACTTCTTGCAAAGAGTGTTGACATCTAAAAATGAAAAGTGCTTTGTAATCATTATGCTTTACTAATTGATGGATAATATTCTCCAGGGATATGAAGAGGGAGGTGCAAAAGATGCTGGGAGAATGAACTGATTTCTAGAGCTGTAGCTGAAATCTTACCAGTGATAATTTGCAACTCAGAATTTGGTAGCTGTTAGCCAGTGTGTCCAGCTGAGAGCAGGAGGGTGGCAGAGCTGTTACTGGTGCTGCTGGTGAGCTCCTACCAGTTAGGAGGAAGGAGAACACCTGAGGCACCTCTGTTAAATGCTTCTTGATCCTCCTCAGCCAGAGAGATTTTACCAAGTCCCATGTGGGAATTAAACCTGCAAACAAATGCTGCATGATCAGAGAGAAAAAGTAATCTTCTTTTCTGGCAAGATTCTTTGTAAATTGAGCAATTGTAGTTTATAGATGATCAAAACTTATTTTACCAGTAAGGAGTGCATAGAATTTTCTTCCTTTTATTTTAAGGAATAAATCTTTTAGAAAATGGAAACTCAGTATCAACCTCTATTGGGAAGTTCTGTAGTAAGGCATGGTGAGGTCTAACTCACTGAACCTTAAGTAACTGAATATTATCTTTGTGTTTTAATGTTCTGTATGTTGTTGCATTAACTTAAGAGATACTCAGTCATGAAGAATGACTAAATGTAGCAGGTTTCCTTTTTTTCAAATTCCCATTTTTTCTTTCCTACAGCAAACACAAAGCTGGCTGCACTTAATTCCTCTTGAAGTGCTGATTGACTCAGCAGTCACCAAGTATGCAACCCAACTTCTGGTTCACTGGACTACTAAATACGCTATGGAGATGATGCTTTTATTTCTGTTTCATTAGCTGAGTGCCATTTGATCAGAGTTGTAAAAGATGTGAGCTGGTGGCTTTTGTGAGGCAACGTGCCCTTCACCTCAGGCAGGTACAGCATCAAACTTTGTGCAGGAGAAGGAAATGTGCAAACACGTCGTGTCCTGTGCGAGCACGTGTGGTGCGTAAGATGAAGCTGCCCTTCACTTCTCTGGGTTGGACTTTCTATTGAACTAATTAATCATTTGATTTTTGGCATCTCAGTAATTACTGCTAGCAAAACCTAGTCATTTTAATGGTTGCAATATACTGCAAGCCCATTTAACTTTGATGGAAACTTTGAATGACTTTGCTTTAACCACTTGCTTGTTCTTTGTGGGCATTTTTACAATCAACTGAGGCCTTGTAACAAAGCCTTTGGTGGCAGCTGTTAGCTCCCACTGCCTTGATTGTCTCTATCTGCCACGGGTGTGATTTCAAGAGGCTGTTAATTCCTCTTCTAGCTGACCTTTATCAGGCCAAACACACTCAAAGAGATGTGCACAGTCTTCATTTCTGCTGGATCTGATTTCCACTGAATTCTGATGACCCTTTAAAAGCTGCTGTCATGATCTGAAATACCCTGCAATGGAAACCTTTTCGCCCCAGCCAAACTAAAATGTTTATCAGCAACTTTTCTTCCTTCTATGAAGCTGTTCTTGTTGCCCAAGGCACTCCCCTTGTTGAGTTTGCTACCTGCAGAAGGCCACAGAGGATGGGTGAGACAGAATGGATGGAAATACATGGCTTTGACGTACACTTTCGTTACCTGTCTGAAGCATCTTTTGTCAGGAAAAGCAGCTGTCAGTTCTGATACAATCTTTGTAGGAACAAGGCAGAACTTGAGGGAATTGACTTTCCTTAGTGATGCCTGTAGCATTCACAAGCTTTTGTTTTACAATTTTGGTGACAATTTAGAACTTTTCAGTGCCTCAATAGCCATCAGTGAAAAATATCTCCTCTGTTAGGACAGGTATTTTCCCTTTTTTCTGGACTAGCAAAGTGTTTCTGAAGAGATCAGAACTGCTTTCTGTTCAGATAGAGCACTTGTACAGAAGATTTGGCCAAAAAAAAAAGAAAAAGTCAACTTCTGAGTTAATGCAAGTTTTTCTACAGGTTTGGAGGGGGAGGAGAGAGTTTAAAACAAGAGCTGAAAGATTGATCATGCTGATGGGTGCCAAATGTCATGAACACACTTCATGGACAAGTAATGTGGATAACCTAAATTCTCATTTATTTCTTCCTGCTCATAAATCTGTGAACATTTAGAATGGAAGCTAATATGGCTAGACAAATGAATGGAAATAAAATAATGGATTTCATGAAACCATTCTCAAAACAGTTGTCAGTACTTGATGCGAGATGTCTCAGTTTACATGGGCTTCGACTGTGCTCCATAGCTCAGGTTGGATAAAGGACTGGTGAAGTGTTATGGATTGTTATTGTGTTGTGGAGACTCCTATACTTTTAGAGATGTTTGAGATTATCATAATTGTTAAATTTCATTATTTCTGTTAACAGCGCAACTAGTAAAATTACTGCTGAGTACAAACAATTTATTAAATTTGCCTGAGCCAACTTTAAGAGATGTTTGTTAGGTATTTGCTCAGCTTTCTCCTTCCTGTTTCTAAGCAGCTCTGACACTGCAGCGCTATGGGGGACTGACCAAGGAAATAAATACAGATATGGTAACTCAGTTTAATGAAAGCTCCCAGTCTTCAGGCAGTTCAGGATCAAACATCAAGTGCTTCCATATCACCAGGAGAATAAAGTCAGAAATTCTTACAGTAGCTACTGAAATGAGTTCAGAGAGACTGATGCCTGAGTTAATTTCTAAGGCATTCAACAGCAATCAGCATCAAATCGTTAATAATGTCTTTAGGAGAGTTTGAGGCCATACCAATCTGACGAATTTTCTGCCTTTGTGAATAGCTGGGGTCATAATTTAATGATATCTGATATGAGGAGAACGCTGACTGCAGGTTGGATGGAAATGCAGGATGGAATCGGGAGGGAGGAATCTGGGCCTTTTAATTTTTTTTAAATGTTAAAACATTCCACCCATACTTGTATGGCTTGTGGAGTAAGTTAAAGGGAGAATTTTGTGTATTTTGTGTGATGTTAAGTGTTTGCTTTAAACAAATAAGAGGCTTTCTTTCAGTTTTTTGGACAAGGATGTACAGTTTTTCCCAGTGTTTATTAATTTATGAATTTAAATGAGTTGAGGTCTTTGTCTTACCCAAAATTCTATTTTCTCTGTTGTACATGTTTTAGGCAGGTTGGGTTGGTTGGTTGTCTTTTTGTTGTGTGGGGTTGGTTGGTTGCTTTGTAGTTTTGTGTTGTTTGGGGTTTGTTTGTTTGTTTTTACCCCTAGAGGTTCAACTATATTTTTAGAAAAAAAGTTCCTTAATAGTTCATTAGAATGAGGCAAGTGACTTGCTCTAAGTTCCTCTAGTTGGTTAGTACTGCTCTTTACATTGCAGCATTGCTACATTCTTTTTTCAGTGTTTGTCATTTTGTAAAAGGTGAATTTAAAGACATGACTGTGAAATCAGATCCAGCAATATATGCAGTTCAGTTTTATACATCCTGAACACATAAAAATCATTCTGTAGTCCAGCTAGCCTATGTCCCATGTGAGAGGCTGCCAACAGATGAACCTTGGCAGTTTAGATTTGGAGTGCAAGGCATGGTTTACAGCTATGTGTGCTTGCTGCTCAGGTAGCTGATATAAAGAGGTTGATGTTCTGAAGCTATAGGATTACGTCTGGTTAATGTTTGATCCCATAGAAAAATGCCTGCCCAGGCCCCATTCTTCTTGGCTTAGAAATATCAGTGTTTTGCTACTGTTAAAGAAAAGGTAGTGGAAAGAACTCTGCTTGTTGGGGTTTTCAGCTAAGCTATTCCTTAGCAGCTGTTCACATACAGACTTCTCTATTGTTGGAGGAACGTGCAGAAAAGGTTTTTAGTGCAGCAACACATTCTAAACTACATGAGTCATTCATGTCTGTTCTTTTGTCAGTGTGAGAGTTGGAATGCAGAGGAAACCCCAGCAAGCTGAAGCTTCTGGTTTGAATGATCTATTCAGTCGTAGCCCTGGTCTGAGCTGAGTTTGCATCATCACCGTATTGACTCATTTGTCTAAACTGGTGGCCAGTCGAGGCTGGAGTGAGCGTCATGAGGTTCTTCCTGCCTCTGCTTTGCTTTGTGGCTTCAACTTGCTTTCTTGGAGAAAAGATGAAAAAAAGGGGAGGGAAAAATAGGGTGCTATGGATATAGTAGAAAATGTGACTGCTCTGTGATGAATTGTGCAAAAGAGTAGTGGAAGCTGCAGGTCTTTTAATGTCAGCAGCAGGGCTCTGATCTGTATGTTGTCAGGAAGCTGCCTCAGGATGTCTTGCCTTGTTCACCATCTCTCCATGGGGACTTCGGAGCTCTGTGTAACTAACTTACTGGTGCCCAGCTGTGGACATCTTGCAGCAGCCCTTGCCTGCCAGTGTTTGGGAGCTCTAGGAGATACTGCTTCATCCAGCCACATGGAAGGTGTCTCAAGAAGAGGACCAACTTTGCTAAACAAGCATAATGACAGAGGAACTGTACTGCATTTAGATGTCCCACAGGTGACCACCAGGTCGCATGGAGTTTCTGAACAGTGGTAGCCTCCCAAACAGGAGTCTGGTTTGGTTTTAATCATCTTGGCAGTTAATGACTAACTGTGGTGTAGCTGTCCAGTTTCTGTTTTGTAAATACACAATCATCTACTTGGCCACACAGAGGCAGTTTTGTGTTCTTGTTCCTAAAGTTTTGCAGGTAACAAAATCAAAACAAGACCCTGAACCTCCACACCTGTAAAGATGATTTGGAGTCGTGATAGCTGCTAAACAATACAAACACCTGGATTTTAGGTGGGAAGTTCTGTCAAAAACTTTGTAGTTTTTTTTTTTTAAAGCAGAGACACTAGTCAGCATTTCATCTGGCCTTATTACTGCTGCGACGTGGGGCGAGAAGCTTACGTGAGAGAGTTTGGCAAACGTAATCCGTCTTTTAATAGGAAGTAAATGGAATGTGCTCCGAATTATAACAAGCCTAAATTCAATTTTAACCACTGGCCAATCAGCCACTCATGACAGTTACTCTGTAAATGAGTCCTAGACAGGCCTATTGATTCACTAAGTCATGGGGATGTGCAGAACATCACTTGTATGCTTAGGAATTTCAGAATTATATATTTTTTTTGACCAGACCCATGTCCTGCATGGAGATCTTAGTATTTTTTTGGGAAGCAATGCCGAAAAACTTTGTGAAATGAAAGCTAAGGAATTTTAAGTCAGGTTCAGGAATATATTAATTGAACAAATGCTGTAAGTCATGGAATCTTCATCTCGGACAAACCATCAGACTGAGATAATTTGCTCTATGGCATTTTCCTGTTGCATGGATGTACCTTTAAAATCATGCTCTGGTTGTGACTCTATAGATTCTTGCTATGAGTAACTAAAACTACAAGGATTATTAAACATGTTACAGCATCTGTATGTGGGAGTGAAAATGGGCTATTGAAGAGATTGAAAATATGAATATTTGAAATTAGAATTAGTCACACTCTTTTTGGTTAGATTTGCAAGTCTCCCATTTAGAGATCTGTTAAATACTCATATAACATACCTTTTCGTTTTTTAGTTGTCTTTTAAATTGTGTCTGTTTTGATCTAATTTTTCTAACCTTCATTATTCACTAATCATTATGCTAGGGATTAGCATATTTTAGGTATCGGAGTGTTTGAATTTAATGCTTGTTTCCTTTTTAGTTGTCAATCAGTTCAGGTGACTGGCAACTCTGCAGGTTTCTTGGTTTTGAATTCTCAACCTAGCTGTTTAGGTAAGTGATCTAAAGATGATGCATATTCAGCAATTTGAAGATGAGTTTCACTTTTAGTGTTTTCACTTGGACAGCCAAAAAGCCCAGTAACTTTGTAAATTTTGGCTTAAATGTTTTAGGTGATATTTGCCTCTCCTTATTTAAAATTAAAGGGATTAACACTAAGAAAACGCTTCAGAAGCTTATTCTAAGAAACTCAGGGAACTGTGTTTTGTTAAATAATGTATATTCTGAGGCGTTTTGTTTTTCGTTATACCTTATAGCAGTGTGCATGCAAAAAGCTGAACCCCCCAGTATTTACCACTCTGCAGTAGATCTAATAGAATGGTATTATGTAAAGAGATGCCATGGTAACTGAAGTCACTATGACAGTCGGTGTCAAGCTGTTTAATGGTGACTGCTATATTTAGGCTTTCGTTTACCACAGTATGAATAGCAAATGAAAAGTTTGTTGAGTGGTCTTGTTTCCTACCACTTACAACCCAGAAATAATGAGGTGACACAGAATACAGTATTGCACCACCTTTGCTACTGCTTAGACACAGAGAAGCAGCTGCTGGTAACCAAGATTGTTCTTTAGAGCACTTTGCCTCTCTTGCTAGATCTTGTAGCATCCCTGCAGCAGCTCCAACATTTTTGCTATCCAGTTAATAATACACTGCCTGTCTTAATGAAATTTAGCACTCAGAGCAAATGGAGAGGCCTGAGCTTTGTGACATACCAGCTGGGAAAATACCAGGAAAGTCTTTTCCATGGGAAACTGTTATTTGAATCTGTGAGTGAGGCGAGTGTTACGAAAGCTAGCCAGTGCAATAGATTTATTAGTAATTGTCACAAAAACTGGCAGGTTTCTCTTCATACTTCCACAATAAGTTTTTAAATGCCAGAAGAGGAAGAGAAGTCTCATTCCCAAGATATCATTTTGGTTACTTTAATACAATTCATTTCTGTGTATGCTGATGTATTACCATAAATTAAAATGCAAGTCCTTGTCAAAATGTGCAGGGGAGTGTTCCAAGATGGTGCTCGTTACCTTAGTCATTTAAGATTCAGACACTAGTAGCTGGACTTTGTTAACAGGAGATAGTGCTGCTTTCAGAAGGAAATAATCACTCTCAGAGCAGGGTTTGAAATGCTGTGTGAATGAGATGAGCAAACCTGGGCCCATCAGAAATTTCTTAGACTATTGGGAAACTCATGATGTTGCTAACAGGCATGACTTGGGTAGAAATAGCTTAAGTGAGCTCAGTTCAGAACAGCTTTCTGTTCTTCTTTCCTGCAGTTAAGACATAAAGAACCACAATGAGGGCAAAGGATAAATTGAAAGGAAAGATTAAATCAATAATAGGGAAAAAAACTTTAACAACGTGATTATTCAGATAAAAAGCTGGTCTCAGAAGACCCATTGCTTGACAAATCAAAAACTGATGGAAGAAAGCAGTAGCAAATAGTTTTCTAGGAGCAATGTTGTATTGGCAGGAGGATGGATAAGATATTTACAAAGCATTTAATTAGGTTATGTCTGACAGCATTATGAAGTAGGTGAATGTGTGCATTGTTTCACCTGGTTTAGGATCATCTGGATTCTGCAAATAAAGAACAACAAATTCAGCTGGAACAGAACAGAGTAATTAGGTAGGAGGAATTCATATTCCATAAAAAATATTCTGGATTAAAATATTGATGTTAAATCTCATTATTAATGCTAGTTTTCTACACAGGTTGAATTTATAATGCTAAAATGCAACAGAGCAAATTAATTTCTGGTGTATGTTCAAGTCCACAAAGCAAGTGGAGACTTTGGTCACACCACTGAAAACCTGAAATACCTCAAGCGAAGGATATAGCTTGGTTTTGATGGAAACACAAAGGATTAGTTTGATCCATGTTTTAGGGAGAATATGGAAAGCTAGATGAGAATTTTGACACCAGTTGAAAATGCATCTTCTAATACCTATTTTTCTTTGAATTTGTTGTGTCCTACATTCTACTAAATTTGTTGACTAAATTATGTAATTAAATTTATACTGTGAAGTGAAGCCAGTATTTGGGTTCCCTACAATTATTAATTTGTAGGGCTGTGAATGCTTATTAATGGCTCTAAGCTTTAGCTTTTAGATTTCTGCTTCCAAAGCACTGCACATGACTAATTTATTTTTCTGCTTATTCAAAAGCAACAAATTGTCAAGAAGCCAAATCTACACTGAATTAAAACCATGTTGCTTTACTTCCATAGGAAAATTGATACTTGGCTGTTTTAAAAAACAATCACATTTCAAGTGAGCATTAATTCATTGCTGAAATTGCAAAACGGAGGCGTCAGAGATAGGTGGTGATGGTAACTGAAATATAACATTTCTCCTGTGCACACTGTATAGAAACCTTGTATTTGCATAGTGTGGCTGATGTTATACACTTTATAGGCAAAATAAAAATAAAAGACTGAAATTTGCATCAGAATACCTTGTCAAAAGAACCCAAAGTCTAGTTAATCTTGGAGAAACATGAAGCCGTTATCTATTAGCTGCTTTGTTTTCTTTTACTTGGTTTCTATCCAAGTGAACATGAACCAGTTGCTTATCTGATGGTATCTACAGTCTTGACTTTGTTCCTGTGTTGTACTACATATCTCTGCTTTAGAGGTTCAGTTTAACTTTCAGTGTTTTACAGTCTTTACAGCCTTTTGTCAGTTCTTCAGAGAAAGATGAAAACTTTGCAGGAAGCGGTTTTGCATTGAACTTGCAGATCCTAATAATATCGTTTGTCTTACCTGAAACTGCCAGTTAGATCATACCACCGCTCAACTGGTATGATTAAATTTCACTGAATTTAAAGCTGCTAGGAGTGAGTGTTTGTGCCACTGCAACCTGTAGTTTTCACTACTATTTATAGCATAGCAAGTGCATTAATCATTTTACAGACTGTGAGGAATAAAGGGTTTCTCAGATGCAGTGCAGCTGTTGAAGAAAAAGATAAAAAAAGGATCATTTAACATTCATAATTTTAGTGAAAAAAAACCAGGACTACCCTGCTGGTGACTTTAGGGGAGTGTGTGATAGGCTGCTTTATGTAGTGTCACCCACTACACCAAGAACTGTGGCCATGGAAGTGATGAATTAAACAGTACAGAACAAGTCTCTGTATATGACATTTCAGTTTTGGATAGCTGTGGAAAATAATGTAGAAGCTGTACACAAGTGCAACTATTCTGCTTCCTTGTCTGGGCAGCAACTTCTTTCACAGCAACACTGGCATTTAAAGTGTCTGTAAGGCAGCCTGTGTAGTACACAAACCAAAAGAAGAGATGCTCTTTTTCTCTTTTAAAGTAGGCTTTATTTCATTTTTGAATGAGCTTTCTCATTTGTCCATGAGTTTTACTACTTATTATCCATTATTGCTGCCTTCATGAACACATGAGGAGCTCTGAAATCTACCAGCAACATCAGAATGAAGGAATGGCACAGTGGTGTGTGCACAGCACTGGTATCACCAGCCACCACATTCATCACCGTTTCTCCTCGGCATTGTAAGTGAACAGAAGTCCTGCTGTCGCCCCCCAGTACTGCTAAAAACGTTTGGAGTATTTTATCTTGTAGCTGCTTAGTGTCCTGTGTCTAGTTTGATGTAAGCATGCTTCACAGTTGAATTGCAGTAGTGTTTTGCAGTATGTGGAAAATCTTTACGAATATTCTTTGGTATTTATAATGTTACTGATGAGTTGGTTTGATACTAGGAGGAATGTAGCATGTGATGTTCCACAGTGGAAGAAGCTAAAAACAGCCACATCTGTGTACGTTCAAATGTGTTCTGCATTGTTACAAAAGCATGTTGTTTCACGAAGCCAACATTCAGAAGTGCATATAGTCTAACTATGATAGACAATGTATGTTAGCTTCTTATGACACACAGCCCTTGCAGAAGGTGAGATTTGGCAGTCAAATACTTAATAGATTTCAACAGCGGTGGGTCAGAATACACAAATCGGGCAATTAATCTTGTTAATCTAATTTGTTCTTACAGCTTAGCTTTCTGTGGATGCCAGTAAGTCACCAGCTTCTATTGCTGCCTGTCCTTGGCAGCAAGAGCATCATCCACTTGGAAGAAAGTCTACTGCAATTCTTTCTTCACTTTTTATCTCCTTACCTTGTGTTAGGCATTATTGCCATCTGTCTTGACTGGATGGATCAATCAAGTGTAGCCTTGGGTGCTATTGTTTGGTTTATGTTTCCCTTACAGAGTGCTTGTGTGGACAATCACAGCTGTTAATGCACTGGACTGGAGTTCAAAACCTGTTGTGTATCCTTTCAGCTCACCGTAGGGTAACCCACTTAACCAAATTCACATTGACCCAACAGATGAAAACACCTCTCAAAAACTCAATTATAGGACTACATTTTGGTAAAAAAAATAGCATGCTAGTGAATGTTTCCAAGATGCTAATTCTTGAAGGAAGCATTCTACGGGTTTTGGCACAGATGCATACTTATGGTATTTAAAAGAGAAAACAAACAAAAAAAACATAACCACCCCCTCTCCCTCCAAACAAACAAAACAAACCACCCCAAAACCTCCCAAGCTTAATATTTATAAAGTTATCAAAATTCTATCAAGTGAAGTTTACTTTGGCATATTAGGTTGAAGGACAACATCCCTGTAAGTTTTCTCTGTAGCAGAGTCTTAGTGGTGCTGACAAGCTACAACTTTCCGTTGTGCTGTTCTCCTCCTCTTTAGTATACAAGGTCATAAGGGAAGTGGTAAAACTACCAAGTGAGGGACTAATGTCTTGGGACCTCAGAGAACGACTGATGATAGATTTGAGGAGGAAGTTCAAGATGTCCAGTCTTAATGAAAGCGTGCCCACTCTGCCCTTTGGACAATCTGCCGATGTTGCGTAGGTGGATCCATTCAGTACATTTCACATGCTGGGGAGTCAGTGTTAGAGGCGAGAATACACCGCTGGAGGTAGGCCAAGTTCAGGTTCCAAATGTTCATGCGTCTTCTCAGCTTTCATGGTGATCCTCAGTTTCTCTGGTGATTGCTTCCGTACATACAAAAATTGACAAATAATTGCAGTTTGAAGGGCGTGCTTAATGGAGGTCCATCAAAATGATTCACAGGCAACTGTAAACTGAACTATTACACTACAGGATAAAAAGCTTCTTTAATGAGCTGTACAAGACAGTTATTGATGTATTTATGAAAACATTCCCAAGTACATGCAACCAAGGGAATTCAAAGATAAACATTTAAAGATTGGCTGACAGTTTTTGAATGTAGCAAAACTCCAGTTCCTCTACAAGGCAGTAAACTTACAAAAAGTATCTATTTATGTGATTAGGAACAAAGAAAGAATCAAAACTTACATTAAGCCAAGGTATTTTTTTCTGTAATTGTTTATTTCTATTCAAATGAAGAGATGAAGCATGAAGAAAATGGGCAAGTGAGGTTCAGAACATTAATAAGGTAAACTAATTTTTTTTCCTATCCAAATAATTTATTAGAGTCATGCCACAGAGCTGTGTTTAAGAGGATGAAAACTAACAACAGTTGAGTTTGATTAAGTTTCTTTTCATCCTGTCATTGTTGTACACAATTAGGTTATTCAAGTGTGATATTTAAGTGTTCATGTTATGATTCATAACCTTGTTCTTCACACCCCAGAGACAGATAAATTGGTTTACTGTTATGAATCTGATTAATATATGGATCAGTGTGTACCCTTTTAATGTGTATTATACACATGCACTATTATTTTGGGTAAATGATTACCTTGTTGTGTTAGCTGGCATGCTGTGTTATTCTCTGAACAAAACTGTAGAAGCATTTGAAGTATTCAGGGATGACACTTGATGGCATTACTTTGTCAGTTGAGATTACTTCTATTCATGAATGGTTTAATAATCAATACGTTTTAAACAATAGGATTTTCTTTAGGATTGTAGCTGCTCTGCTGTGCTGCTCTTTCCACCAGAAGAATGGAGATCTGGTTCATGTTATTAAAGTCAGCTTCATGGCTTTTATTAGAGGTACCAATTTCTTAGGTGTGTTGCACTGAAAAGGCTGTAGATAGAGGCTGGACTAATGGATGTTTCCTTGAGAAGGTGGAGGAGGGGTGAATGAGGAAAACAGGTGACAAAACATTGACAACGGACTTTTTTACTCATGGGTAAAGCTATTGCCAGTGCTAAAGACAAACAGTAGAAGAGTTTCAGCCATGATGGTCTCTTCAGTGTCAAGAAGGTTGTGGTGACGCTGAATTTCAACCCAGGTAATGATGCTCACCACCTTTGCTGAGAAAAACATTGAGCAGGTTGCTTGACTAAAAATATTGATCAACTTTGTAGATGTCAAGGAAATATTTAGTACCCTCCATTATGACTTGTGAATCTTTAGCGGTGTAGTGTACGTACTGGGTTTTAAGCTTTTTCTGATTGTCTGCTGGAATACTAGGATTTGGCTTTTCTTTTGTCTTTGACATTATTTGGTCACTTTAAATTTTGCCTTTTTGACTGATGCTTCCATTCCACTTGCTGTAGTAGGATGCAGTAGTTCTAGTCCACAAGCGTCATGGTACCAATGGCCTTAGAATGAAAGGTGATCTATGTGTTAAGGATTGTCTCAGTGGAAAGCTACTAGTCTTGGTTGGTTTTTTTCATGTGGGACTCTAAGGGAAGTAGGCTGGGGTTAGGAATACCAACCAGTGGGATAGCTGTGGAAACATAGGAGTACACATATGTTCTGTATGAGTGCTCAAACCTTGGGTAAATTTTCAGTCTGGCTCTGTATATCATGTATCTGACTCTTAGTATGGAACACCCTGTGTTAATTATATCTTTAATCTTTCTTGCACTAAGTGGTCAGCAGTTGAGAGAAAGAAACCTATGGATCAAAGCCAGACTTGTTCTCAAGCAAATTTTGTGAAGCTAATATAATAATTTGCAAAATCAGTGTTTTTACACCAACAGTAACATCATCTCCCTTGCAAGCAGATTGTTACACAATTTAGAGCCCAAGTAAGGCTTACTTTCAGTGGATAAATTGTGACTATTGTGAAAGCACTTAACGCACTTGAGGTCTGTATTTGATTTCTTGGTGTACACAATTCAAAATCTGAAGATTTTGATTTAAATACAGTTTATGCATTATTCACTTCAACTTTGACACCTTTACTCATGCCCCTGTTTTGAAGACCCATCTGCACTAATAAACTCCTGCTCAATCTCTTTGCTGGGCTGAGATACCTTTTGACATCAGCTAATGGAGGTGCCTTTGTTTTCATCAGAAGAACTGAGGCATCTTGCATGCACGGTAGTCCCCAGCTACAAGCCCATGCATAAAAAGGGAAGAAGTCCTGAATGGTTTCTGAGGTTGTCAAACTGTGTTATGTCCCTTGTATTCACTGCTTTGTCTGTTCCCTTTGGAAGGTTGTTACTGTTGGTGCATGAAGGACCCTGCTCCTCAGATACCTAGAAAATATTAGAACCTCTTTAGTATCATTTTCAGAAAATACAGCAGGTAATATAATTTGGAGCAATTTTTAGCCATTTCAGGTGCGTTATAACTCAAAACTTACCCTGTCAAGAAGAACTCAAGTTGCCTTGCAGCTACTGAAAATATCAGACACAATTGTATTGGTCCCTCCAAGGTAATCCTTGTTTCTATTCTGCAGGCTGGAACAACGTGACACTCACACTGGCAGAGGGAACACTGTTAGAGTTGATGTTACATGATGCTGATACTCCAGAATTTCCAAATCTGTACAGCGCAGGCCTTGCCCTCAGCAGCCCTCAGACAGGTGTGTTCTACCTGAGGAGACAAAAGCATTGTGATCTGCTCAGATTTATGGGGCGCCTAAATTAGCGGGGGCAGCTGTTCTGTTAGATGAGAGCGCACAGACGCTGTCATCAGATTTCATCTTCCCTCTGGAAGAGCAGTTACCTTGGCAACTATCATAGTGCTTGAGGCTTTGGTTGCTAGTAGCTAGCAGGGCAGTTAAATCCGACGCGTGGTACGCAATACTCAGCGCGTTTCCTTAGATGGCAGGCACGTGGTGGCACGAGGGGTTCTGCTGTTTGGCACATAACGGGAGGAGTTCGTGCCAGTAGCAGCACTACAGTCAGATGTTAAGTTCATTAGTGTGCTGTCTAAACTGGAGGGCTCTGCAAAGTTATACAAATAATCGGCACTTTTGCTGGAGGTCAATGAGAGTGAATGTAAGGAAAATGCTCTTGCTTACTCCCTTTCACATCTTCAGTCCAAGATGCCTTATTAAACTTCATTAGAATAATAAAACTGTATAGTTGATGGAAAATACTCTTAAAACTGTGACTTGGATTAGCTCGAGCTGCTGACTTTTTTTAGGACCTCACATAAACAGAAGTGTGTACGCTGTGTGAGTTTCCAACATGCTCTGAATAGAGTGTGCAGTGATACCTTTTTTCCCTTCCTCTTTGTCTCCGATCTGGGACAGCTGTAACTCCCGGGAGCATGAATGGTGTTTTAAGGTAAGGAAGGACTTGATAAGTGCTGACAGATGGCATAACCATATCTATCCAAACCTGACCTGCTCTGCAAATCCTCTTTTGATTATGCTTGCTCCTTACTACTGCCTCTCATTTTCTATAGCCACATACTTCACCATAACATAGCTCTGTTACTGAAGATTTCAGGACTAGAATAGGTGGCTCAAAGAGTTGGTAGATGCCTTGTCCCTGAAATATTCAAGGTTAAGTTGGATGGGTCTCTGAGCAACCTGATCTAGTTGAAGATGTTCCTGCTCACTGCAGCAGCATTGGAGTAGACAACCTTTAAAGGTCCCTTCCAACTCAAAACTTTCTATGATTCATAATTCTTCTGTTGTTTTTGTGGTGATTCAACAGAACATCAGTAGGTTGTGTTAACAGACCCAATCAAAGAGAACTATGCAGGAGAATCACTGAAAGATCAATCCTGTAATAACTCTAAAGGCTTTCTTTCTTATGTATGCTTTTATTTTTACAGCAGAAACTGCAAAGAATGAGTATTTACCAGTATCAGTGTGTGTTGTTAAGTCATTCCTGAAGTACAAGGGTGTTCCCATGAGTTCCAGGTGTTGCATGGTATTTGTTACCAACAGTGGCCACCTACTGCTATTAATTATTGAAACTACCTGATACAGACTTCAGGGACCCATGGACATGTCAAAGCTTTGTTTTGTTATACCTTTCATCCTTTTAATATTCTAATCACTTCTTTATACTTCCTAGCACATTAATTAATGTAATTCTAATTATTTTGCATTGATTTCTACCACATTTGACATTTGTTTTCAACATATTATTGGTAGGTCAATTTTTTTTCAGCTGTTCCTGGAGTGGGTGGGGGTGCAAACATAGAAAAGACTGCAGAAGAGGCCAGTGTCTAACAGAGACAAATTTGGGCTTAGGTTAACTCCGGTAAGCTCAGGAAAAGTAAGCAATGATGGAGTTTTCCCAAGAAATTTGGAAGGCTGAGAAGGAAACCCAGAGATAATCAAAGCAGAAAGAGCTACACTTGTTACATAGAGCGGTATTCCTGACTGGCTTTCTTTGTTGAAGATGTCGGGGTGGGCTCACCTGTATAAAAAATGCTGATGAGAAAGGAACAAGAAATGCTGATGTTTGGTGGTTTTTAGCAGGTTTAATAGAAGCTTGAAGAAAGTTCCCTGAAGAAGATTCAAGAGGTAATTAGTTTGCTTTGTAGGAATTTTTTATTTAATATACTTATCTTGGAGAGGGGTCTAGTATAGTAAAAGAAGAAAAAACCAAGTGGGTTTGCATTTTCCATTTAATGATTGCATCCTCTCATGTGCTTTTAAAGTGTTGCTAGCTTTTTTTCTCATTAGGAATCATGTCTAGAGACAACAGCAACTTGTGGCCACCTGCTGATGTGGCAGTTCTCATTTTGTCTATCTTGTCCTGGCACAAGCTGCCCTACCCCAACTGGTTAAACTCTGCCATGGAGTTCTCATACTGCTGCTGAAATGCAAGGTAGAGGATGTTGAGCTGGGGGTGTGTGTGAAGCTGTGGCATGACTGCCCAGCTAATATGTTCATCCCCATAATAAAACATCGATTAAAAAAGTCAAAAAAAAAAGTACCTTTTGCATTGCTGCACATGCTTTTATAGCCAGGAGTGTGAAGGCAGCACTGAGGCAAAGTGAGGGACAGTGAGGGTAAGTTTCTTGTTGTACAAGTGCATCTGCTCTGGAACAAGAGAAGCATGTCATTATGCTTTTCAGCGTCCATGGCTGCGGATAGGGTTGCTTGAACATGGCCCATGATCAGGACTGTTGTTTCCTGCTGTAAGGAACAGACTGAAAACTTCAAAAGGAGGTTTCTAACTGTGACTCGCTGTGTGTGTGTTCACAAGGCCTGTCAGTCTGCCATTCCCATTTGCTTTAGGATGATGAAAGCAGAAGCAAAATCAAACTCAGAGTGAGTTTAGTTTGATGGGATTATAACTCCTGGTGCTGAAGGAGTGATGATGCCTATGGCAAGCATGGTGATGCGCTGCTGTTTCATGTCACATGGCAGTGGTCAGGCTCATCAGCACTGGCTCTAAGTATGGGTAAAAATGTTACCAGTGGAGTCTAATTTTCAGTGTTGTGCCCTTGCAGCTGTTCAGTTCTGGGACTTCTTGTTGGAATCACCACAGAGTTGACATTGAACAGGTACCTCACTGCTTTCCCAAAGGCTGGCACATCTGCAGCTCTGGGGTTTTAGCACTGTATGATTTTTTCAGAGGTTCAGTTCAGTCATAGGGTAAGCAAATTGTCTCCTGTGCATACTTCTAAGTTTGTGAGACTAGCCAGCCTCACACTGTGAGACAATTCTCAAAAAGGGAAACAATCATGTTTTCCCACCTTTATCCCCAGCTTACTGGGAGCTGTCAGTAAGATATTCTGCTTTGTCCAGGTCTGTAAACAACAGCATGAAGTCATTAGGATGAACAAGTTAAAATGAAATAATTTTGCCTTCTTAAAAGCTAATGCTTTATTCCTGGTAAAGATAGAGACTGCATCCCAGAGACCTCATTCAGTTTTCCAGCTGTCTGTAGAAGGTCCTCTGTGTCCTGATTTTATTTTTTTTTTTTTTTTCCAGCTACATCAGTTCTATTAGCTATATTCCCTCCCCCTGAAAACTTCTCTTACTCCGAAAATACAAAGCTATAAATGCTCCTGCTGTATCATGTTGTGCACAAGCACTTGAATCTGTGTTTATGCTGGCATACTGGAGAGAATAATATCCTTTGCTGTGAACTGCAAATGCTGCGAATGCATTGTGGGGGATAACATACACTCAATTACACAGAGTGTATTTCAGATTTCCTACAGAGAACAACAAAACTGACAGACAGAAATGCACTAACAAAATCACACAAAGCATTTGCTCACTGGAGTGGGATTTTATTCCTGTGCACTGAAGAACAATGACAAACAACATGCTTGCTGCTGTATTAATAGGTTTTATTTCAATACGCCTCTTAAATCAGGTTCTTCAGCTTGTCATGCTTTTGCCATACTAAACCTTCCTGTAAGAATTTGCTCATATCTTACTTATGCACCATCCCTTCTGATAAATAAATTTGCCAGGCAGTGAAACAGGATAGAAATATTAGGGCAGTAATAACAAGAAGATACAGAGTCCTTTAGTGAGGAGGAATGACACTGTGACTCTTGTGTCTTATCTGATGTCTAGCTGTTAAAATCCTACTGAGTGAAAAATGTATAAAATTTGAAATTCTCAATGGAATCTGTTAGGTCATTGTCTATTTTTTTTTTTTTTCAGTTTAAATTTGTTATATATGTTTTTGTGATCTTTTTTAACAAACAGTTCATACTTAATCAGTGTTTGAAAGCTAACAATCACACCTAGCTCTTCAAATGAGTGTGAACCCTACTCTGTAAAAATCTTTTTTTCTAATGACCATATTTAACCTCATTTTCCCTGCTGCAGTCCTTGAAACTAGTAACTCCTCCCTCGTTGCCTTTACATGGACAGTGTGAAACGTTTTCTCTGCGAGGCTAAATGATGTTAAACGATCCTAATTTCGATCATGTAATCTAATCATGCAATGGTCTAAGCTTATTGTTAATGACAGGAGGCTGAACAAAGTTTCTTAATTGTGTTGTCCTCTCCTGTATATCTTGTTTTCTAAAGTCAGTATGTATAATAAACTCTCCCAAAAGGAAATTTTCCAGCCGCCACATACACTGTTGATGCTGCAATGCCTGGCTGGTTTTCTTTTTACACACAAACAGAAATCTGGCAAGGGAAACTGAATTTGTTACATCATCTGATATTCAAATGAAGGATGAGTGAAGCAAAACTGTTGCAGAAATGTAGCTCAGTAAAATTTGGTTCTACCAGAGCAATGATTTTTGTCTTTGCATGAGATTACAAAACAACTGGTTTTTAGACCAGCTTACTTTTCTGAATAATGAAACAGCTACCAGTGACATCTTTTAGTTTTAAAAAGCTGCCGTCTTGTAATTCATTGTGTAGCTTTATTAGGTCTTCTGGTGACTTTCTCAGCCTACCCTGTATCGTAGGTATTTAATCATAGTTCACTTTTGTGGTTAGGTTACTGATGGATCTGTGCTCGCAACAGTCATCTTCAGTGTTGAGCCTTTCAACCAAGATACCATGCCTGGCGTAGGTAGTGTCACCTATTGAGGTTTCCTGAGAATTTCCACTAGAAGTCTTATTTTCTAGTATTTTTCTACAGCAGTTTGCTGGACAGGCTTCTTGTTGGCTCTCACAGGCTGATACTTAGAGAAATCCCACTTAAGTGCCTGGCTTAGCAAGTGAGTTGGGAGCTGAAGCTTTCCTTGTCATCACTTGCAGACTCTCTAATTCTTGTCTGAAATTCCTACTTGTTTTTATTACACTTTAGGATGTAGAAATGACCATGGGAATAGTTCTTCAACTCTCTTTAAATCTTTCAGATGCTCTTGATGGACTTTGCACTGTGGAGCAGGCCTTTGAGTGATTGTACTGGAGTACCTTCTGCAGAGACTGTCAGCGTGGTTTTGGAAAGCAACTAGATAGCATCATGCATTAGTAATCTAATGATCCTTTACACTCGGGCCATTTCTTCACATCTTAAACAGCCTGGCAATACTAACAAATTATCTGACAGTTCAATCCAGTTGTGTAATAGAAGTTTTTCTTGTTACATTTCACCCTTTGACTTTTCGTCACAAAAACAATCCCGATAGCTAGAAATTATAGGAAGCTTCAGAAGAGAATGGAATTAATAAAGGCAATTGACTCTGGAAGTGAGCTTTGAGGCAAGAGGAAGGTCTGCTGGTATATCTGTGTGGAAGGAAGGGTGCTAC
>NW_008630684.1:0-5267 GCF_000691845.1 Merops nubicus | reverse complement strand
CAGGAAAACCACGCTGTGAGGACTGGACTCTCATTCTGAGACCATGCAAGGAACATAGAGCCCGAATCATGCACTCACGAGTCAGACTGCAACCCTTTTTATTTCTCTGTACTATGGGGAATCCTGTATCATATATATTAATTGTCTTTATCAGTCATCGATGTACAATAAAGAGAGAGCAATAAAAAAGATCTATCTGCCAGAAAAAGACATTAGAACCTCAGGCAGACAACTGGCTTAATTTTCATTTTGGTACAAGCATAATTCCGGAACAGGCACTTAATAAATTCAGAAATACCTGAACACGCAAGCTTAATATTTGCTTTTTAGAAGTACCCTTCTGATAGGCACTTGAACATCCAAATGAAATGTGAATACAGGGCTGTAGTAAGAGCAGCTAGGTAATTCATCTCAGTAAGATTTTTTTTTTTCACTGAGCATATTTATAACTGGCAGTGATTTCCTATTTTGCACTTCTGCTTTAAGAATTACTTTTAAAACAGCAAGTGTCTATTCCATAGGGACCTTTTTCTCTGTTTATACTTGTCCTTTAAATGTGTAAAGTAGTCTAATGTAAATGACAGCTTTTGGACTTTACCCTAAATACACAGCAGTATAAGCTATTTTACTTTTGTTCCTGCAATTACATTTACTATAGCTCTTTATTTTCTCCTCACTAGATTCTTGGTTTTCACTTTTTGGTAGCAGGATTTCTGTGTGTCTGTGGAAGAACAACAATCATTTTGCCCGAGTCATCACTGTTTCTTCTGGCAAGGAGGAGGGGGGAGAAGAAAAAAAAAAAAAATTAACAAACTGTGGCCAAATTTTTTATAAATGACTGCTGGAAAATTAACGTGTTGAGGAGTTACTGTAATTAAATATGGCCATGATCCTGTAAAATTATTCTGTGGGTATCCTTTGCTTTATGGAGATACCATTTACATTACTGGAACTTTTCTGATATTGAAGCACACACAGATTTTTGGAGAATCAGGATCAATGTTTTTAGGAGCTGCACTTCAATATGTGAATTAATTAATTAGACACAGTAATATGAGTGGAGGGGATTTTATATCCCTGTTCTTAACCCTGCACTCGCCATGCTTTATGGGATTACACACATAATCTTCCCTGCAGACCTGCAGCAGTTTGGGCTGCTCAGAAGATGTGATGCCGGTCAGGGTGTGCACACAGGTGTATCCCTCTCTGGAGGTCCTTCAGTTTGGCACACATCTCACGTGCTGTGGAAATATCTGATGATCAGCATGTTCGAACACTCATCCGGTGTACAACTCTCGATTCCAGTGAGATAGTCAGTGAGAGTCCAGTGACTTGAAAGTCAGTTGTACCTACAAAAAAATCGATCACAGCCTCATAGGGGAAGCAGGTCCTTCAGCCACCGCCGTGCTGAAGCTGCTGACTAATACAGGACAGGACTGCTGCCAAGACCGTTCTGCTCATTTACAGAGGTCGGGGATGACTCAAACCAGCACATGTTCCACATTAATGCCCAGAGGCAACCGCTGTTTACATCATGACAATGTCAATTATCACCTACAACACTCCTGCAAGGCACAAAGTAGCACTGACAAAGATGCAATTATGTGGTCATTTGCTTCCTTCTTCCTCTGATAGTGTTAGTGTCTGACTGCTTCTCTAGTGATGCTTTTAAGACTGTGATATCTGGCAGCTACAGTGTGTTCAAAGCTACAGTTTCTCCCGCCTGCCTGTACATTTGTCTGCATGGGGAAAATGTGCCATTAAAGAAAAGCTCCCACCACATTCTGACCTTTCACATCAGGCAACGTTGTGATTCTGCTAGATAAGCTGAATAGATTGTTGCAGTGGGGTAGGCAAACCAGAGTTTGACAGGCAGAAAGGGTGAGTGTGCCAGGGAGGAAGTTTTAGCACCTACAATTATTTAACTTCTGCAGTGTTCTGTTTGGATCTTGGATATTTTGTTAAGTGGGCCCTGGCTGCCAGTTGGAACACTGCTGCAGAGTTTGCAGGTAGCCACTGCTTCCCCAGCCCCAGCCAGTCCCGCTCTGATGGAAGAGGAGGGAGAAATGCCTGTGTGAGGCAATGTATTGTCAGCTGGGAGACACCCAGGGATCATTTGCTCTCGCGGGACAGTGGAGACACTACTGAGTTCAGTCCCTGGGTCTTTAGGACAGCTTCAGTGTCAAGAGCTGGGTGGAAAAGCTGCTGTCGCTGGGCCTACTTGGCTGTGACTTTTGTAGGTATAGATGCTTGTTCCTTTGAAGCTGGCCTCTACATCAGCCCTGCTCCTCAGAGGTGTCCCTCTGAACTTCCACAGCTGCTGCTAACTGGTGCTGCTGTGGCAGCACTTCCATGAGCAGCAGGAAGCAGCCAGGCCAGTGGGCAGTGCCAGCAGCGGCTCTGCCCCCTCCGCTGCCTTCTGCCAGGAAAGGCTTTCTCTCCAGGAGGACAGGAATATGGCTTTATGACTAAATCTGTTTTAGGGAAACAAAAAGAAAGAAGAAGGGAAAAAAAAAAAAAAAGCTGACAGCTTTATTTCTTGAGTAGTTTCTTATTTAGAGCATATACTAATGATGTTTTAACAGAAAATCTGAAGCAGAACTGAGTTCATTGAATTGCTGTTTCCCTACCGCTGATAAAGACTACTTCTCCCCTGCAAGTGCAACCCATCTTGCCCTAGGGAAAAGCAGTATAACTTTTTCTGTGAATTTCCATGTTGAAATAAAGTTATGTTGTTGAAGCACAAATCTCTTCATGAATCTCTCCCTTTCAGAAGTAGATTGTCAACTTAAGAAAAACCAAGAGAATCTGATGAAGCTGAAATGTTTTGTTTGATCATTTTCGGAATAGCAGATTTAGAGAATTTATCCCAAGACAAATTTATTGCCTACATTTGTATTGTTACATGGTCAAAGAGAATGGAAATCAAGATAAATTTCCCTGAAGAGTTTCTAATGTCCCAGGAACTTTTTATTCTTTTGAATTGTAAAAGATCTGCAACATGTAAAAATTGCAGGCTAGCCTGTAAAATTGTAGGGTTTTGTTATGGTTCTTACTAATAACAGCGATGAATTTTAGAAGGGTGTTTGTTTTTTCACACAATTAAAATACAGATTTGGGTTTCTTTCTTTGACCTCTTGGCTTCCCTTTCCAGAATGAAGGCAGGTATAAAGGAAGTATGAAGGATTAGTGGACTAATCTTAAACAGGAGTTTTATTCCAGGCTCAGTGGGATAAGCTTTCTGTTGGTGGGCCATGATCAGCCAAATTGGATTTGGGAACACATGGATCAGGATCAAAGGCAGAACAAGAGTCTTCCTCAGGTGGTAGCCATTGAAGAGGAAAGCTTCACCCTTGTGATCCCTCAGCTTTATCCTGAAATATTGACGTATATGGGGTGGAATCCTTCACTGGTCTATTTAGGGTCACCTGCCCTGTCTGCTTGTCCCTGCAGGTGCAGCCTTTTGTGCCAATGCGGGGCACAAGATTTAGCAGTGACCTTGGTCTGCATAGAGTAAGTATAAGCAAGAGCCAGTTCTGGGTAGTAACTCTAAATATAGAGAGTTAATCCCTACTGGAAGCTGAAGCTGTCTGCAAAAATACACCATTAACTTCAGAAAGCGCAGTTAGTTTGAAAAGACAGAGCTGAAAAGTAAAATCACTGAATAGAGTTAGTTCTGTTCTAACTCAAACCAGGACAATATGGAATTCTGCTCCACAAAAACCCCTGGTGGCAATCACATAAATTGTTTATAAGACAAAAAGTTCTTTGTTGATAGTGGCATTTATATGTTGTACAGCAGATTTTTATCCTTCCTGGTGATTAGGACTGAAAACCTAATTATAACATGCTGTAACGTCAAGTGACGCATTCCTTCAGCTATTGCTCCCTTATTCCTGCAGCTATTGCTCCCTTTGAACACACGTAACTGGCTGCAGAAACAATTGCAGTTCTTGTAATAGAAAATAACAACATGCTCTGAGAACTGTGAAAGAAATTTGAGGTAGCCTCCTGTAGCAAACCCTCTTAGTGACCTCCGGAAGGTTTTAGATGCTGACCTAATTCAGAGCCCACTTTCGGCCAGCATGGTAGAAGACTATGACATGTTATTATTGTTTCAAAGAAAATGGACAAGTGAGCCATGCAGTTTACTCCTGGCTATCAACACATGCAATGAGATTACCTTCCCTTTCATCTTGGAATAACTTAGAACTCATCTCATTTTGCTGTCTGATGAATTTACCTGATGAATTTACATTAGTGTCAAAAACTGGTCTATAAGGAAGTTGGTGTTCAAGGGATGATTATTGCTCACATAAGGAGCTGCAACTCTTAGCTGAACATTTGTGGGGTATTTATTGTAGTTTTTGTTCTTACGTGTTATCTCCTGTGAATTTTAGAAGTTCCTGAATGAGGATGATAGACTGAATTTTCAGAAAACTGCTTTACAGAAGAAAAACACACTCTTGTGCCTGTGCATATTACTGTTCATGTATTTGGTTAGTTTATTTGAACAGTGGGCTTGAATTATGTGACTCACCTAGCCAGAATGAAATAGTAATGGAAAAAGAGCTCTGCATGTGACATACAAAACTGAAGTTAGTTCAGGATGAATATTGTGTGACTTAGTGTATGTGCACAAGTGTTTGGATGAGTTAACAGACCTGCATTTCTTCCTTCATTGTGTCTGCAAGGTAAATCTGCAGATCCCCCACCAAAAAAAACCCAAACCAAACAAACAAACAAAAAAAACCCAAAACCAAATCAAACAAAAAAAATCCTCAAAAAAAAAAACCTCCCCAAGTTGTTATGGTCTAGCTCCAAGACAGAAACATTTTCTAAGATGAAAATTTTATACATTACCTTTTGCACCAACTCTTTAGACACAGGAGGTTCAATCAAGTTGAAGAATCCTGTGTGCTTCCTGTTTTCAGAGAATATTAAACTGTACAAAGATGATCATGAACCATGCTGTATGGTTATGGCACATGACTATAAATAACTATTTTGCTTAGAATTTTTCAGCTCTTGAGATAGGAAATCTCAGTGTTTTAATTATAAATGAGATCATTGTTACAGACTAGGACATATTTAGTGCAGCTGAATTAGTTTATCAGCCCTCAAGAAAAGTTGGCCTAAGGGAACAGGTGTAATCTGTTATTTTTTATTTGAAATGCTTTGTGAATTTGATTTTTGCAGACAAAAATCACTGAAGTTAGATTTCAGCAATCCAGGCTGAGTAAGAGTGTCATGGTTACAGGGGCTGG
>NW_008630683.1:1216-1618 GCF_000691845.1 Merops nubicus | reverse complement strand
CTTTCTCAATTTTATCTTTTTTTTTGCTTGTTTTCACTGAGTCCCCGCTGCATTTTTTCCACTGAGATACCAAATTATAGAGCATCTCCCAAGACATGCAATTACTGCCGTCCTGCTAAAAAACAGAAGTACTGCAGGAAAGGGCGAGAAGAAGAGAGCAGGAGAAGGGGAGTGGGGCCGCAGGCAGCGAGAGCGCGGGACTTGCGCGGTGCTGCGCGGCCAGGAGGTGAGCGACGGACGCGTAGCGGCGGAGTGGCCCAGGGTAGGGTCGGGAGCCCCTCAATTAGACGGGACTCGCAGTTAAAAAGTCGTAATTATCAGCCGCGGACTCGGGGGCTTGTCGGTGCCTCCCGTCCCGCCGAGATCGCTCCCCGAAGGCCGATGGCGACGACTGGGCCGGTA
>NW_008630683.1:0-1185 GCF_000691845.1 Merops nubicus | reverse complement strand
GTGGTGTGGGGGGGGGGGGGGGCCCACGCCCGCCCCGCCACAGCCGGGCACGGAAGCGGCTTTCGGTGACGTCTTCATCACTCGCTAACGGTACGAAAGCAGCGTCCCAGCGGGAAAGAAGCTGAGCTGGCAATATTTACAGGCTTTAATTAAAAATAGCTCCGAGGCACCCCGTGCCGAACCTGCCGCCGGGGAAGCCGTCGGCGGGCGCCGAGGTGAATCTGCGTCGTCGTCGTTCTGCTCCGGACTAGTTTTTCCCAATTTTCCTCGTTTCGTCACACTCAGGGGGTCCGGACTCGCTGGAGGTGAGCAGAGGGTACCTCCGGCTCGGCTCCTGGGTTGCCCGGGGGTGTCCTCCTCTATCCCAGCTTCAATAAAACGCCGGCATGAGCGATGGAGTGTTTGTAAGTACAGGACACGGGCATCGCTGAGTAAACAGGAAGCAAGCTCATATCCTTACCGAAAATGACTTATCTATTTAAACAAACAATTCGTTTGAAATGTGTTCTTTAACGTGGGGATAAGGATTAACGTTGGAAAGGGGGAAGGCGGCGGTGTCGCGGCCCGGGCGGGCTGCGGGGTCCGCCGGCGCGGGCAGGGCAAGGTGAGTGTTTGTCCCTTTCTTTCAGCTTCTGTTGTTTCTGGGTAGGTTACATCCTAAGGACTTCAGTGCGCGTGAAAACAGCAGCAGGTTTTAATTAAAAGGTAGATGCACTGGCGCATTAAGCTAAATTACGAGAATGACAAGCTGCGTCCATCACCAACGTCAAACAGAGGTTTGGAAGTGCCGAAGCTTCAGTTATTACCGTCGCACTTATGCTGTAATGTTCATGTTTTCTTTGCAGATTTGAGGAGGTGGCGGACAAGTGATTATTTTTTTCGCAGACTGTAAAGTGATTATTTTTCACAAGTTTTTTTTTTTTTTTTTTTTTTTTTTTTTTTTTCCTGCCAGACAGAGAGAGAGAAAAGCAGGAGGGGTCTAGGAGGACTCGGGGGAACATGTTTTCTGTGGAGCCGGGGCTGGACAGCAGGCAGCAGCCTTGCCCAGGGCTCTGTTTTTTTTTTTTTTTTTTTCCTGCCAGACAGAGAGAGAGAAAAGCAGGAGGGGTCTAGGAGGACTCGGGGGAACATGTTTTCTGTGGAGCCGGGGCTGGACAGCAGGCAGCAGCCTTGCCCAGGGCTCTG
>NW_008630682.1:1231-3645 GCF_000691845.1 Merops nubicus | reverse complement strand
GACGGGGGGAAATCAAAGCTCCAGCCCCCCGAGAAAGCAGAGGAGGCTGTGAAGTCCGTGGAGAAGGAAGTTGACCCTGGTAAGCTCCCTTCACAGTCGTCAGAACGAGCTCTCCTCTTGGCCTGTCGTCTCCGCCGGAGACCGGGCAGTTTGGTTATTCCTCCCTACGTCCCAGGGTTTCCTTTTAATTCCACGAGATTAACACGTGAGCGTGTACAGCCCCTTCAGCAGCTGGTAGGGAGGAGGAATCTGGTGGCTTTGACAGCTCCCCTAATATCTGTCAAACAGTTGTTTGCTAGCCCACTAAACGTCAGGTGCCGTGCTGCTCCGCTGGGGACGCGGAGCCGGGAGATCTTGACAGGTAACACATTGCTAAGTGCCCGTCTAAGAGCTAGTTAGAACCCTGCTTGCATTTTAATTGGCCGAGGTAGTTAGTGCTGGCTCGCTGCCACGGCTCTATAAGATTGTTAAATATTTTTTTTATTACTTCCCTTGCAGTCGTGGGGCTGAATATAAACCACGCCGGCTCAGGCGGGGAGGGGGGACGACGCGGCGCGGGGTCGTTCTAGGGAACAGCTGCTGCCGGAGCATCCCGGCTGACCACGAGGCTCTGTCGGCCCCTTTGCCCACAGGTGAGAAGCAGGAACCGCACCTCCCGGAGCGAGGGGATCAGCCGGAGCCGAGGGAGGCCCGGAACACCGAGGAGAGGCCGCAGGAGGACGCGGAGAGCCGGCTGGAGGGTGAGCTCGGGGAGGGGCAGGCGCAGGGTGGCTCCCGGGGAGGAGGGCGGTGCCAGCCAGAGCTGCCCCCGCCTCCTGCCCGCACGTGGCTGTCCCTGGAGTCACCTCTGCAGCCATTCGGGGCCTGTCTCTGGCAGGGTCATGGCTGTGGCAGGGCAGGGATGTGAGTCAGGCTGGCACCCGGGCCCAGGGGCTCCATGGTGAGGGCGAGATGGAGCAGAACCGTTTGGCTGGAGCTGGGGAGCCGGGAGCTCAGGCTGTGAGGCAGACGTGGGCTGTGGCTCAGGGGAGGGCTGGGTGCTGGTTGAAGCCCTGGGGCCATGCAGCAAGCCCTACAAGAGGGGCTGAGCCCGAGCTCGGGCTCACAGCCTGTGTGCAGTGGGGTCCCCCCATGGCTCTTCACCTTTGTTCTGGCCTAGAGGCAGTGGATGTTTGGCTGGATGAGGAATGGCAGCTGCTCCTTGTCACATTTTGGTTTTCTAGTTATTTTCTTTTTATTCTGTATTGCAACGGGACTTTAAAACCTGAGTGTGAAAAGCTTGTGGTGAGCATGGTGCTCGTGGTGGGCTGTGAGGACTCTTCACATTTCAGGGAGGATGAAGCCACCTGAATTTCCATGGGGTTTTCCATCTGGGTGAGACTTGCCAGGGATGCTTTCCCGTGAGGATGTCACCAAGAGGCACTCTGAGCTCGTTCTGCTCCGAGCTGAGCTTCATACCCAGGGGCTGGGAGAGGGTGGAAGGGCTGGAATGTGTCATGGGAGCAGGGTGGGGGGTGTTGTGCAGCTCCACGGGTGCCTCCTGCGAGCAGCTCCGTGGCCGTGGACCGTGGCTGCCCTGGGCCCTGTGAGCTCGGGTGCTTGGGTTTTATAGCCACTGAAGGTGTTTTTTTATGATGAGTGCCTGTTAAAATCCAGCCAGAGCACCAGCAGAGGCCACAACCAGAGGAGGGGGCTGGGGAGGCACCGTGGCTTGATGTTTGTGTGCTGCACAAACACGGGGGTTGGGCGTGTTTGCTGAGCTCTCAGGAGAAACACTTTGATTTGGCTCTAAACCTCTGCCTGCCACCTCCCAACCCAAACCTCACCCTGCCGAGGGGGCACCCGGCCGACCCGGGGGGGGGCGAGGCAGGAGAAGGGGACTTCTGTTTTCATTGTTTACTCGGAGCAAAGTGTGAGAAATAAACGGATCTCCAGGAGTCAATTGCTCTCTTGCAAGGGCCGGGCTCCTTCTCACAGCCCAGCTCTCTGAAAATGGAGTGGAGGGGAAATTCCAGAGGCCCTCGGCCAGTAGCTCCAGAATGTGAACTGGAAATATTTCTCTGTAATCACCTTGAGGGTGATTAGAGGGAGGGGGCGAGGCGGTGCGTGCTGGGGAAGGATTAACCTGGACAGCATCCCTTTTTAATTTAAATGGCATTTTACAGGCTATTAATTCTGATGTTATTTCCTGTGGGGCATAACAGACTAGAAACACCTCTGGTTCCAGAGGAAAGCTGCTTGCTGGAGTGGGGGACAGGGGACACACAGGTTCCTGCCCCCAAGTCTGAGCTGATTCATTGGTGTCCCAGCCCTTTCACCCTGCTCAAAGCCAAAAGCTTCAGCAGGGTCCTTCTGTGGGTGTTCTACCATGGGCCAGGCCAGACCTTCACGTGGCTAAGCCAGGAGAACAGCCA
>NW_008630682.1:0-1181 GCF_000691845.1 Merops nubicus | reverse complement strand
GTAGCCTCTCACCACTGTGGCTGTAAACCCCCCAAAAAGACCCAGCTCAGTGGCTGTACCTCACACGTTGGGTTGAGATTCCCATGTAGTTTTATCCCACCGTGTGGGTGGTTTCTCTCTGGGGGTGCTGTGCCTTAGCTGCCTTCTTCCAGTTCCTCCTAAGATTGCCCATTTGTCCTTCGTGGCCTCTCCAGGGTCGGTTTAGCTGGGCTGAAGTCTTGGCAGCACCCCTTTGGCACCGAGGGGTTGTTAGTGAGGGGTTTGGGTCCTGGATTTTCATTTTTTTCCTCTTTTTTTTGGGTCTAGAAGCAGGCCAGGCAAACCTGCTGGATCGTGCGGTGCTGCTGCAGGTGATCAAAGAACAGCAGGGTCAGCAGAAGCAGCTCCTCGACCACCAAGCCAGCAGCTCCTCGACCAGCAGGCAAAGCTGCTGGCTGTGATTGAAGAGCAGCACAAGGAGATCCACCAGCAAAGGCAGGAGGAGGGAGGAGAGGAGAAGCCAAAGCAAGGTAAGGACACAGCCGAGGAGCGTGGCCCCTCTGTGGGCTCATTGCTGCTCAAAGCAGCTTTAGCAGGGTCTAGAGCCCGAGTGTGGGGAGGAGCAGCTGAGGGAGCTGGGGGTGCTGAGCCTGGAGCAAAGGAGGCTCAGGGGAGACCTTCTGGCTCTGCACAGCTCCTGACAGGAGCCTGGAGCCAGGGGGGAGTTGGGAACGGTCGCAATTTGCCCCAGGGGAGGTTGAGGTTGGAGCTGAGGAACAATTTCTTGCCCTGGAGGGTTGCCCAGGGCTGTGCCAGGCTGCCCAGGGCAGTGGTGGAGTCCCCACCCCTGGAGGGGTTCCCAAGCCGTGGAGATGTGGGGTGAGGGACACGGGGCAGTGGGGACCTGGCAGTGCTGGGGGAAGGGTTGGACTCCGTGATCCTAAAGGTCTCTCCCAACCAAAACAGTTCAATGACTCAGAACTGGCCTGGGAGAGACCCGAGTGCCTTTGGCACTTGGCAGAGTCTGCTCTGTGAAACCTTTCCCTGTCTGACAGGGGTCCCAGCCCCTGCTCGGGGCTCACCCTCCCCACGACTCTGCCCAGTGCCGTGAGCTCCCCTCCCGTTCCCCAGCAGGAGGAGGGGTCCCCCCGTGTCGGGACAGGCTCTGACCTGTGGGTTTCTGTTCACAGCAGAGGCGCAGC
>NW_008630681.1:25785-47441 GCF_000691845.1 Merops nubicus | reverse complement strand
CAAGTTTCCTCCCAGCTCCAACAGTCTGACGAGCTACCCTAGGGCCTGAGGGACTCCAGCATGTAGCTGAACTGCAGCCTCGTGCCATCTGTAACGAGGTGTCACTGCTGAAAGTAGCTCAGTAGTAGTCTTGCCAACTGTGCTCATCTCCTTCCCTCTGCTGGTGGTGGTGTGTATTGTATGAACACCCTGGGAAATGTGTTGGCAGGATGGAAGTTTACAGGTGCTGGGACAGCAAGAATCAGTTAGAGAAGGTTGCCAAATAACCCTCTTAGTTCTGAGCAGGGTATGTTTGCCTCAACAGTTTTTGGAACTACCTGGACCTAGTGACTGAAAGGGCATGTGCTAAACACCTGGCAGTGGTGTGTTTCTAGAGAAGCTGCCTCCAGCATTTGGTGAACTGAGTACCTACTTCCTGAGCCTTCAGTGCTCAGAATGTGTGAAGAAATTCCCTGGTTTGTTACACATTGACGGAAGCTCTTAACTCTTAGATTGACAGCTTAATTTAAAATGTGTGCAGTAATGCAAACACTTTCCAGTTGTGACAGTGGGATTAAATAGCTTCTTCAATTCTAACAATCAATCATGAGTTACAGAACAAAGTGTTAAATGAGATGGAAGTCATCATATACTGCCACGCTGTTCTGTATTTACTCAATTGGGAAGTATATAGATGGCTAAAAATGAGCTTAAAGAATCACTTCTGGGAATTGCTTATTACAGCAGAGTAAGGCAACTTTTGGCTTCTATTATATGGACAAAAAAAAACCCAAAATAATGTAGGATTTGGTTTTAATCCTCTTGCTTCTTGTGCAGAACCTTTTTGGGAAGATGGCAGACATACTGGAAAAAATTAAAAAGTAAGTTATCTGAACTGAGTCTTTTTTTCTTCTCTTAAAGTTTGACCCATGTCTGGAACACTAGTAATAAAATTATGTTTCTTTTTTTGTTTTCAGCTTGTTCATGTGGGTCCAGCCAGAAATAACACAGAAACTCTACATTACTCTATGGGCAGCTTTTATTGCATCCTGCTTTTTGCCATACAGGATTATTGGTCTTGCAATGGGTAAACACAATAAATAATTGACCTGTTACAATCTAGATGTAAAACTTAATGTGAACTTTAGAGGGAAAGTTTTAGAGTTTAAGAAAGAAAACCCTGCATTAATAAATAATGCAGTGTTTTAAAGTGTTTGCATTGTGCTTGGCATCATTTGTTATGTGCATTTTGAAAACCATCTCTGGATACATAATATAGTAGAAGACTTGCTAATGCATTCGCTCCTTGAAGAGGGGGAGTTTATGATGAGCTGCTAGCTATAAGACTTCCAGGAAGTCCTATATTTTGGTTATTTTTTGCTCGTACATCCTTGCAAACTAAATATATGGGACCACACAGAAGGCACAAAGATGACAGGGTTAGAAAAAAATGAAAGGGTTAATGGAACTACTTGTAAAAGTTGGAGGATAAGCTGGGCAAGATAAACAGAGTACTGTGGGTGAAGTTGCAGATGCTTAAACTCTCCACTGAGAACTGGGAAAAGAGGGGTTTCACTATAGCATGAAACTGTCTCTTCTTTATCTGAAACCCCATCCTGAGAACCAAGGGTTTGTTTGGTTTGTTTGGTGGGTTTTGTTTTGTTTTTTTTTTCAATTAAAGTATTAATATGATCAAATGAGTATTACTTTTAGTGGCACTGAACTTCAAACTGTGTTAGCTTGAACATAAAAATAGGTTTGCTTGATGTGACAATTAAATTAGTTGTGTGAGGCTTTTTATTATTTTTTTTTTTTTGACTCTGACTCTTGGAAAGAGACCTGAATTGCTCAGTAAAGTTTTGAGAGAGCGTTTCAAGCCCTTATTAATCTGGCAGAATGGAAGGAAATACCTTGTGTAAGACAAGAGGACATAATGGCCTGGAATGACAGACTTTAATGAAGTACATGAGAGCCCTCTGTTGCCATTAAAGTTTTTGCAAGGAAGGGGAGAGTTGAATGCCCTGGTGTGTTTTCTGGTTTGGAAGTACATTGTGTTTTCAGAATGCTTCTGGTAATAAGGAATGTATGCTATAGTTATTTTAATGTTCTTCTGCATAATAAAAAGCTATGTAATTGATTTAAAATAACTGGGGATGGAGAAGGAGGAAAATCTGGGCAGCAGAGGAAAAGAAAAATTATTTCCTGCTTTTGGAAGAGTCAAACTATTAAAACTAAGAGAATGGTGAAGACACAGAATTTGCCTTCACTCATGAACTTGTTAACACATGATCAAAACAGTGGTGGTCCTAACGCCCCTTCAACATGCCTACTAAAGTGACCTTTTTTTTTCAGGACTCTATGCTGGAATCAAGTTTTTCCTTATTGATTTTATCTTCAAACGATGCCCCAGACTGAGAGCTAAGTATGATACTCCTTATATCATCTGGACAAGTCTCCCAACAGATCCTCAGCTCAAAGAAAGATCTAATGCTACAGTGTCGAGACGGGTAAGGGGAATGAATCTTTTTGTCCCTCTCTTCCCAGCATCTGAAAATCAAATCCCTTTTCCCCTTTCCTTTTTCCCCAGTGACTAGAGCACATTAAAAGGAAGGTTAATTAAATTCTAACCGTCAGTGTTAGTTCTATTTTTAAAAATTATTTTCATGATCCACAGTTTTTATATGGATTCTGTTTCTTGTGAGAAATGAATCTGTTATTGAGATGTGTATGTAAATGTATATATACTGGAAATCATATGAAACAAAAATAAACCCCTCCATATTCATACAAATTTCTGTAACATATATTCTGTGTGATCTTGTTGTCAAAATTTAGTCATTTTGTATTCCCCTTCTCTGTTCTCAGGCATTTTTTTTCAGTGGAAATTCAGCTGCTTATGTAGATTGAAGAACAGTTAGGAAAAAAGAAAGGTTTGAGTGTAATATGCATCTTACTAATGGGATAAGTATTAACAGAGGTAATAAAGTAATTTACAGATGTAGGCATTATGTCTAATGGTTATTTGTATTAGATGACCTTTTAAAATAGTGTTGGCAGATGGCTTTTCACCATGTTGGTACTCCAGTGGTCAATTTTTCTTTTGTTAAAATCTCATAGTTACATCTTCAAGTGTTGTGGTTTGTGCATCTTTGCAAATTGTTTTGGGACCTGACACAAAAGCAAATTGTGCTTTTCCGTATCCCTGAATTTGTTAATGTTTATTAGTGTAAAAAGAAAAATTGTTATAATAAATCTAATCCTATTTTAGCATTTGCTTAATGCTTCTTACCACAATATCTAACTACGTTCGTGGCGCATCTGAGTACTGTTGTAAGCTCTTTGACAAAAATGTGCAGCACTTAGCAGTAGTTTAGGCTGGGTACATGACTGGAGAGCAAAAGGGATAAACACGTGAACCCTTAGTTGTTAGTCTCTGAAGAAGAAGAAATAATACAGGTTTCTGGGGGTGACAGAGCAGTTGGGAGTAAAATAACTGCAACATAATCTGAGTATTTCAGAAGAAAGTAGAAGGGAAAGGCAGTCTTAGACAGAAAGTTAGTCTTTTGCTCCAATTTTCCAAGGGATGAGAAAGGTGAATGTGCTCTTGGATGGAGCCATCATTGTATTGCTCTTGCTTGGAAAAGATGGGCTTAAATGTTTTTCTGTGCTTGAGAGGCTTACAGGTTATCATTCATGTACTGTGGTGGTTGTGGCAGCTTTTTACTGGGTCTCTCTAGTCTGCCTTAGAAGTGGAAAGGCTCTGAACTGCTGAACTTGACTCTATACACTTAGAGAGTAATTATCTCTTCTGGCTTTTCCTTATGGATTAGATTTTGTCAAGTAGACCAGGGTTTTAGTACTACAGTGTCTGACTTGATGGACTTGGCTTGTCTGCCTGGAAGTGATGTGCAGGACTGCCCAAAAGTCTTTGAAAACTTTAGTCTCAATAATTTTAGACAGACTTTCTTACCCCGTGAGATATTTCAGGGAACCTCATAGTACAAAAAATAGATCATTGCACAAAAAGGCAAAAACAAAAAAGATTGTGGTTGGTTTTTGTTGTTTTTGTTTTTTTTTTTTTTCCTAGAAAAGGCAGAGCCCAAAGCATGTAGTGCCAGTATATGTGCCTTTGCTTTGGCTTCTTATCATTAAACAGCATACAAGATGCCATAAACCTAGACACAATGCAATATCTATTGTCTGTGCCACCACTCTGGCCCTGTGTCCTTGGAGAACAATACTGACAACAGTATCTGATGGGTAAAGGTTGCATGGCAAAAGCTGGTGACAACCAAGGGAAAAGGAATACCTTCAGGTGTTCTACCTCCAACTTATGGGTGATGTTTGTAGACGGTCGGGACTCTTCCACATTACAAATCCAGTCACTTGCAGTGAGATTTAAGGCTTATCACAACTGAATGCAATGCTTTGCTTTTAGTAATCATAATAACAGAGGTTATCTCAGGCCTGTGTGCTTACGGTTAAATTATCTGCTTCTTTTAAGGGCAGAGGAATATTTGCCAGTGATAGGAAGGACTAGAAGTAAGGGCAGAACTGTCTCACATCTCCAGCTACCAGTACTGAAGTTTAAATGCCTTTTTAAAATCTCTTTATGTAATGGGGTAGGTAGGAAGCAGCACAGTGGAAAGCAAAAATAACCAGTGCAAAAAAGGAGTGTTAGACTAAGCTTTGTCATGTTTTGGACCCTGGAGCTTCACCTGGTTATGTGGATATAGAGCCAAATAACTTGTCCAAGAAAGCCTTCAAAAAATTAGTCTGATCTTTACTTGCACACAAATTGTTGGAGAAGCTCTTATTTTCCTTGTTTCCAGGGGCTCAATCATTGCAAAGGGCACTGCAGGCAGCCAGTAACTGGAGCAGTAGTACAGTTATCACCAACCATTTGCTTTCCATGTCAACTTGCTTTATTCTTTTACCCCGAGGCATCACTGCATTGCAGTTGCCCTAGAAGCTGGATGGTGAATACCCTCTGCCATGCCTGTTTGGTCAGTGGTTTCTAGTCAGCAATTGCAGCATGTATTTTTTCATTTGCTTTGGTTTTCTTTTATTAGTGCTAAATTGGGTGAAATGTTGAATACTGCCAACTCAGGAGCAAAAACAAAAACTGCAGCAGAGACTGGTTGGCCTCCCACAGCACCAGGCATTTGCAGAAGAAGGGCTTAGTCCTGAGCCTGCATGTTGTCAGCTTGCCAGTTGTTTAACTGCATGTGTGTGGCAGGGCTGAGAGAGGAGCTGTTGATGCTTCCATGGCAGCAGCCAGCCTTTGGCCTCGTGTGGTGCCCCACCAAGATGAAAAGGCAAATGCAGGCAAGTTTTCCAAAAGAAACCACCTGCCATCCTTCCAGAAGCAAGGCTTGCTTGCTAGGGCAGCCTCTGGGCGTTCAGGAGTTCTGTTTAAGAGTAGATTTTATTCCAATATTTTGGTTTTGACAACTCTGTGCTACATTTTTTCCCCACCAAGGATGCTGACAACCATTCCAATTTTATTTCACATGTCAACACTCAAAACTCAGTGCAACTTCAAAGCAAAGGGAAGATCAATGGGTCTAGTGCAACCTGAATAAATTGAACTGGTGTGCTCTAACCACTGAGAACTCTTCTTTTTTTTAATTGCATTCATTGTGTGTAGTCTCTTGGTTTGTGAGCAAGATTTTGCAGTGTCACTCAGTTCATGTTTTATTCTATATATTATACTGTTAAATAGACTTCACTTTTTTTCTTTTGTCACTGTCACATTTCTGTTGTTTGTTTCTTTTCCTGCCAGCTGTCAGGGCATGAAAAGGTATGGATCCTAGCGTGGAAAATTTCCTTTCAACTTCAGCATTTGTATTCATAATGAGCTTATGCAGTTTTGTGTGGGTTTTTCTTTGTTTGCTCTTTTTTCTTTCTCAACTTATTTTGCCCAATAAAATTTTGTGCTTGGTCTGTCTTTTGAAGACAAGTCAAGTACTGATAATATATTAACTGCTAGCAGTCCACTAGTGTAATAGATATATTGGAGCTGTGTGCAGTGACTTAGCTGTATCTAATTAGATATACTCTTTAGTGTAGAAAAATAATATTTTAAGATATGTGCCTTTATCACCGTGTGCTTTCACCCCTGCAAAGGCTGTCTGTCTGTCAAAGGCCAGAATTTTGAAAGCTTGTATTCTAATAACACATTAGAGCAATAGTATGGTACAACGGTCCAATGTTAACTTTACTGAAGTAGTTAATGAGAAGTGTTAAATTATAGATTTTTTGGTTTTTTAGGAAGAGCAGTTAGCCAGGTTGTTTCTAAGAGCACAGTTTAAATGTTGCTGTTGAAATTTCGGAATCGTGTTTATTTTTCTGCAGCTTCAAACAGCAGCATCCAGAAGTTACGTGGGCTCCAGTGCCCCAGCTGGAATAAGCAAAGATGAAGACACAAGTCGTTTTCATACCACCAAGAGGGGGAATTTCCATGAAGTTTTTAACTTGTCAGAAAGTGAGCGTCCGCTGGCAGGTACTACACAACAGGAAGGCCACAGCAGTAGAGTAGTTTCTAAAAAGCCAACGATTATTTAAAGCTGAATTCCCTTTCTGTGCAATGTCCAGGTGTAAGCTTCTGATTAAAATGACTCGCTTTAAATTAGGATGAATGGAGCTGGTTTCTTTCTTCCATATCCTTGCAGTTCTTTGAAAGAATGCACAGCTTGGTGTTCCTTTTGTGGTAATGCAAATGGAATAGTCAAGTTCAAGGGAAGAATTGCGTGGGTGGTTTGTGTTTTTGGTTTGGTTTTAAAGCCAGGGTTAAAACATAGAACCACCTCATTCACACTTTTCTTTGTAACCACTTGGTTTTAAAGCCAGGGTTAAAACATAAAACCACCTCATTCACACTTTTCTTTGCAACCACTTTTAGTTTTAGGTATCTAAAGCTTAATTTTCAGTGTTTTCTGCTGTCTTATTAGGAAACTGTTGGGGGTATTGCCCACCTCTTAAAGTAAAATTTCTTGTGATGACTTTTTCAGTGTGTGAAAATGGCTGGCGCTGTTGCTTGATTAACAGAGACAGGAAGATGCCTACAGACTACATCAGGAATGGAGTTCTTTATGTCACAGAAAAGTGAGTCATTACACTCCACACATCTCTGAGGAGGGAAGTGCAATAGATAGGAAATAAATTGACTCTAAAAGGAATCCTTTAACAATGTTTTAAAACAAGTACCTTTTCATAGTGTTTTAAAACCTAAAAAGAAAAAAAAAAAAACACCATAAGAGAGGGAGAGCTGAATCTGGGCTGTGGGTAACACTTAACAAATGTGATTTTGCCTTGGAAAGGCTTGCACAGGAACAGAGAGTAGCTCTGTGTTGTCAGTAGCTGCAGTTCTTGATGCAGATAAGATACTAACTATATGTATACTAAAAAGGAAACTTCAAAGCAAAGTGTATTTGGAGTTTTTGATCCATGGTTATTCAGCACAAAAACTTGATGGGTTTTTTTAAACCAAAGTGAATTATAGCTTCCTTGAAACAACATGGGGGGGGGGAAAAAAGGGAATTCAAGCCTTGGTTTCAAAACTAGTACTTGATTTTTATTTTGTTTAATCCTTACTAACCCCTTAGCCTCCCAGGGCTGAATAACCATCATCACTATAGCTTGGGTCTTGCACAGAAATTCCTTAGGGGAGAATGGAAGAAAGCTCATCTGTATGCAGTGTCCCCTAGTGATGGAGAGCACTCCCCAGCCTCCAGAAATCAGAGCTTTTGTCTGCATCACAATGACATGAAACTAACTCAGTATTTTCCATTAATCTTCTTTTTGGATGGTAAAAGATTTATAAGCCTTTTGAGATTGGGTATTTCAACTAGCTAAGGATACACATGCTTCCTGTGTCTTTAAAATGCTTGTCAGGTTTAACCGTTCCGTGCAGCAATACAAACAGAAGATTGGTGTTTTGTGTGTGTGACATACAATATATTTAGACTTTCAGACACCTTAGCCAGTTGCTAGAATTTACAAGTGTTTGCTCTAAATGAGAAGCATTAACTGAATTGTGTATTGTGTGCCTCTTGCTTGGTTTTGGAGCTGATTTTAACCTGTGAGATTTCAAACTTCAGAAGTGACAGGAGGGATATTGAGAGCTTTGTTTTAGAATACTGTATCAAAGTAAGCATTTTCTTTTATTTTCAGTTACTTGTGCTTTGAAAGCTCCAAATCTGGCTCATCTAAAAGAAATAAAGTTATAAAGCTGACGGATATAACAGATATTCAGAAGGTATGTCTGGTTTGTGTTGCAAGTGGGGGAGAAAGCTGGTTTTCTGTTCACTTAGTCATCTTTTGCTTTTCTGCTTATGTTATTTAAAAAAAAAAAAGCATACCTTTAATAATTTTTATAAGTAAAATGTAATTCTTTTATGAAGAATATTTCCAAGAACTGCTTGTTTAGCCACTTGGACTTAGCACAAGGGAACTCACTCTGAGCATAAAACCAAAGTATTTTACTAAACCCTTACATTCCTGAATTATTTTAAAATTCAAGTTGTATTGTTTCTGAACTCCTGTGTTGACTAGAGCTGTGTAGGCTTTAGCAGGAGTCCTGTGATGCTGACTTCAGTTTGGGTGTTGATGTCGGTAGGTGCACGTCTTAAAAGTCAGAGGGATGAGGGATTATTGTCAAAGGAGAAAAGTAAATCATTAGAATAGCCAGACTGGATCAGACTGGAGTTTCATCTGGTTGGGATCCCATCCCTAACAGGCAAGAAGCAGATGGTTGGAAGCACAGCAAGTATAATGGGAGCCTTCCTCTGGTCAATTTTCATCCACCTGCACTGACCAATAGCTTTATTGGCCTCTTGTATCACTCTATATGGCATTTAATGTCACTTTTTTGTTACCCTCTCTGAACTTGGCCTCTCTGAACTCTTAAATGCAGACACTCCTGTTTTCTATTACATCCAGTGGCCTCGATTGCCACAGATTAAATTGTGCTGTGCAAAGAAACACCTCAGCCCAGTGTCTACTCCTTAAGTATCTCCAGATGTTCAAATGAGTTCCTTCTATTTATATCGTGTGCCTGTAAAGGAGACAACTTGTGCATAACTTGAACATTCCTGTTGGAATTAATAATTAATCTTGATGGATTTTTAAACATCATACTTGAAGTAATGCTGACTTGTTGTTTAGTAGATGTTTACTGCCATAAAGGTCCTTTTGCATCTGTGTAGGGTTTTTTTTAATGAAGAGGAGACAGGCATCATACAGCCAAACATAAAAACATCCTGTGCCTAGTTTTGCTTGGGAGGGAGAAATCCAGGCCAGACCTGGGGTACCTTCCCAATTGGGGATATTCCCCAGTTCAGCCAACTGTATTCTTTCTTAGCATCACAGACTTTCTTTACAAAAACCCACCACCTGCACATAGTCTGTCTGTTTAATATTTGAAAAGCAGCTTTTCCTGTTCTGCTTGCTGCTTCTTTAAGCAGTGGATGACTGTTTCTTCTAGGGGAGCCTGCAGGTGGTGCTCCCAGGCAGGCACACTCCCACGTGTGTATACACACCTAGGGCTGGGCTGTCCTGCCTGCCCGTGCCACCCACCCCACCAAGGGCCCTGCCACTGTCACTGGGCAAGGCCCCACGTGCCGTGGCGGTACCGAGGTGCTCCGGCTGGGGCTGGGGCTGGCTCCAGCAGGCAGGCTGGGCAGGCTGGGTGCCACCAGGCTGCACGGGAGGAGCTGCAGGTTCTCACTGTGCAGTCAGTGCTGTACCCATTGATTCTGGGGTCAAAGAACAGCATCTAGCCTCTTCTTTTTAATAGAGCTCTGTTAGTTGTGGCTGGGAGGGCACACCAGTGACAAGTTGTGTAGCCCTCTCAGCACCCCTTGCAATTGTTGGGTAGGTAAGACAGCTTTTGGTCTATATTGGTTTTTTTCTCTTTTTAGTATAAAGTACTCTCTGTTCTTCCGGGGTCCGGGATGGGCATTGCTGTATCCACACCATCGACACAGAAGGTAAGTAGCTGGCTGTGTCTGTTGCTGGGCTTACCTTTGTGCCCTTTTTGTCTTCCTTCTTTGGCCAGCACCACAACACAAAGGCTTTTTTTTCCTTATGCCAATGGGGTTTTTACGTTGTGGTTGTGCTTGTTTTTCTTTTTTTAATTCAATTGTCTATTATTCAGTATATTTGACTTCAAAATTTTAATTTAAACATTTAGCTTGTCCTACTGCATCTGGACTATTTTACTCTAACACTTCAGAAAGATGTGGTTCACTAACTGCTTCACTGACTCCACTGACTGTTCCCCAGCATCCTTCCTCAGGAGCGTGGGGACTGCTCTGCTGTGCAGTCTGACATGAAAAGCTGATGGGTTGAGAGTGTCTTTGGGTGAGGAGGCTTTGGGTTGGAAGGGCCTGGCCCTCAGGTGCAGTTTTGCTGTTTCAGTGTTCTGGTGCTAAAGATTTAAGTTTCTCTAGGCCTCAGGCATCCTTTGGGCAACTGAAGCGTTTCTTAACATATCACTGAACCTTATGTTGAACTAGTCACCTATAAATAACTTCTCCAAGTCACATAACTGTTGTACAAGGCATTCTACTTGTTATTTGATATTGAGGAGTGTTTCTTAGTTAGAAATATTAAAAATATTTATTTAGGTGAATGAACATTTTATGAATTGAAATGAAGAGACATGGATAAAGATTTTTAGAAATCTTTAGTGGAGTCAGAGGTCAATAAGGAAAATATCATTCCCTGAGTGGATGTAGAGGAAGGAAAAATGAAGTGTTCTTCGTGGCTTAATACTCTGTGCAGATGTGTTTTATTCAATGACTGTTTTAAGAAGATGAAGAAGTGGAAAAAATCTTAGAAACTCTGCCATATATCCAAGGATTTACTGGAGAAAGATTCTTGTGTCTTTTATTCATGCACTTTGAGTAGAGTTCTTCTCCTATTCCTATTGATTTGGACAAAACAATACCTAGAGGAAGATGTTTCCTTTCCAGACTGACCTGATCTTTTTTTTCTGTTATTTAGCCTTTGGTGTTTGGTGCCATGGTACACAGAGATGAAGCTTTTGAGACAATATTCAACCAATATGTGAAAATAACCTCTGCATCATCAAGCAGTGAAAGCTAGTATCTTATCTTAGAAGATTTAAAGGAAACTTCCTTATTTTACAACTTGGTAGTGAAAAAAAAAGAACATCCTCATCTATTTTGCAATAATTTTTTCTTGTCTGGTGGTTTATATTCTATCTGTTACATAAATCAAGTGTATTTTATATATGCCTTCATGTTTGTTTTTAAGGTTTTTGTAAAAAAAAAACAAAACCAAAAAAAATTACACAACAGTGAAAGTGCTATCATCACGATTAGCCTTGCACATTAAGCACTTTTAATGTTTATTTACTGACATTAAAAGTTGGGGAGATGCTTGGAGATCTGACTAAATAGTGAAGTGGAAAAGACTGATCCCTTTAACTCCACTGATATCATTAAGGGATACACGTGTCCCTTATCTTAGTTATTTTCCCCCTGGATGTGAGAATGATGACTGCAGCAGCCTGAAGTCTCTTCTTCAGCTCAGAGTTTTAAACTGGGTTCTTCATTAAAACTGATAGCAACACCAAGGAAGTATTATCACCCTAGTATTTCCATATTTGTAACTGCACTTCAAATAACTCCTCCTTGCTAGTTTTTGTGTTGCAGAAGGATATTTCACCCATTTAGTTAGGCTCAGTTTTCCCTGCACAGACATTTAAATTGCTTATACAGCGAATTGGAGGAGCACGTTTGTAATGATATCTTCCTTTCCTAATTAACCAAGGAGGAAGGAAGACAGGCAGATACTTTTTATAAAAGAGGGCATGAAAATGTTGTTCCTAAAATGTTAGGCGTCATATATTTGTATTTCTGTAGATACTTATCATAGAAGGGCTCAACTATTGTACACGTTGTATGTACGAGGTGTTTGTATGTTAATGCATAAAAGACTTGCAGGCTTCTTATGTTGGGGGAGGTGGGTATAATTAAACTGAACTGAGATGTGGTGTCTTTATTTTATAATTTGACTTTTCTCTTGAGTTACCTTGTAATAAAGTAGCACTATAGTATAGCAGCTGAAAGCACTAGTTCCTTTTCAAAACATAATTTGAGGGGCATGGGTATGTTGCTATCTTTCCCCTTAAAAAATTAAATTTTAGTAACAGTTAAACTCCACTGCTGGGTAAAACAGGAAGGTAAAACTCCTCTAAAGTCTCTCAGGCCTTTCTAGGAGCCAAGCACATACTGACCTTTGTCTTTAATATTAGAAAGGTTTTATACTTTATATAATAGCACCCATCTGAGAGGTTTAGAATTTGCATTTTCATGAAAGCACAGTAGGAGTTAAACCAAGCCTTCCAGGATGTCTTTTCCTTTGCTGTGTCTTTTGAGTTGAGTAGTGTGGATGCCTTGAAACATTACATGAATGTCCCCCGAAAAAGCAATGGGGATGCAAATTCTTATGTAAAACTGGGACTTAATTTCATGGATTTTTCTTTTTCTTTTTTTTTTTTTTTTGAACAGCAATTTTCATTCTTTATAGGGAAAGGGATAAAATGAGGGAGGGAGAGGGAAGACAAGCATCAGGGGGTGTTTATCTCTTGGCACAGTTTTTAACAAGAATCTCTGAACAAATGCAGTAATGAAGAAGGTGGCAGTCAAACTGTACAAACCTCATTTCAGTCTGCCCAAAGGAGGTGTGACATGAAGAACTTAATATGAACTTGATAAGAAGAAATACTGTTGAGTACTGTGATGTCGTTGGGTATTGTAAAGCGAAACACTGATGGGGTAAAACTTTTGCCCTGGCTGGGAATGTGAACAAGAATGGGGCAGAATCTGCTGTAATGGGTAAAATGCTGTTTTAAAGAATCTAAAGTTCTCCCTTTAGAGCAGCCCTTGAACACGTCTTTATGTGCCCTGGAAAAGGAGTGCATTTCCAGCTCCTCCTTGGATATGGTGGAACTCGGGGCCTGAAAACTTACAATATAAGTGAAGCTGGTGGGAAATGCATTTTGCCACCATCTAATATGGATGTAGCTTGGCAGTTTATGGTTTTCTCACTTTACATATGCAGGTTTTATGTTTAAGTAAAAATCCTTGATGTTAAATTTTTCTCATCAAACCTACTTCAATCACTTAATCTCTTTTTATAATTGCTGTGCATTATCACTTGGCTTTCCTTTCCAGAAGTTTCCTTGAATAGTGAGTGTGACTAATAAATAGGCATTAAAATAGCTTAATGATATATAAATCTTAATTAGATTAATTCATTTTGTCTTAAGGAAAAAATCCCATGGGTGTGTTTAAGGTGTTATCCTTTTTTTTGAAGAAACAGAAAACTATATTTTTTACAGAGAGCATGCTCTTTTTCTTATTTTTATATCATTTTCAGGTGTAATTTATACCTTCACTCTGATCATAACAGCAATTTCAGTAGGAAATCAGTTGACTTGCACTTATTACCTCCTCTTTCTCCCACCCTTTACTGGCTGACCCTAGTCTATAGGGTTGTCCTAGATTCTGGTTCCTGGAGGAGCTATAGGTCCTGTGCTGATGGTGCTGGGACAATTAACCATATCTAAGCTTCAGAGAGGAAGAAAATAAATCATTATCCTTTTCCCAGACTGGAATGCCTCATGCAGACAATATACTCTTAACATATTTTTTCCGGACAAAGAAATTAGAAACTTCTTATAAAATATCATGTGTTGATGTTTGAAATGAATCTGCACTTTAACAATGTGAACTTAAAAGTTAGCAATTCTTAAAGCAGTAAACCTAGTGCAAACTGCAATGCAACATAGTTTCATTCTAATATATAGAAAAGGACTGGAGTTTTTTTAAACAGAGTTGTAATATAGCTGACAAACATCTATGTAGGTATTTCACAAAGTTCACTTTACATGGGGGTGTCCAGGTTCCTGCTACAAAGCTGCTCCTGTGGCATACATGACGTGTAACCTCGGTGTATTTACTCCTGCTTTTCCTCCTGCCACCCCCTCCTGGGTTTGGAGGGCAGGAGGGTATGGAGAGTGGGTAAATATATACTTGACTTGTATAATTACACTGAAGTTCTCACTTCAAATTCTAATCTTCCTACATGGTTTGCAGTACAGCCTGCCATACTTCAGGAACAGGCTGGGCCCTTCCACTTAATGTGAAGTGTTACTTTTTAATAGCAGGAAGTGATGTTCTTGTCATTCTGTCTGTCTCTTTGCTGTTTATATTTGCAGTTCTGTTGATGTTTGTGGTTCATTGCTGGATCGTTCATGCACAATTGGATTCAACTTCTTTAGAAGTATATCAGTTAGTTTGAGTCCCTTTTAAAGAGGAAAAAAAGGGAGATGAAAACTGACTGCTTTAATTCTTTACTGGTGACCGTTTCAATTGACAAGGTAAAAAGCTGAAATATGAAATCATGCCTTCCTGTGCACTGTAGCTGTTGTGAGGCAAGATTGAATGAAACAAGCTATTTATTAGTAGCAACATCACACCGAATGCCAGCAGCAAAACCCGACCCTTGTTCCTGCAGACAAAGAGAAAAGAGACTTTATCCAATTGTGAAGAGATGAAAGGATGTACTTTTTTTTGGCTACTTAAACTTGTATTAAAAATACTGGTAGTTTTTATTGAATTCTGTACATTTTGGCAGATGTTTAATTTCTACTAATCGTTGAAATATAATGGATGTTAAAATTTTTATGTCTGAAGTTTGAGTCTATATTTTGAAGTTGTAAATAATTCATTATCAGTGTAACTTTTGTTTGACAAAAGACTTATACTGTATGAAGAATTGAAATAATGAGATGATTTGCCCTGTACATTTTTTAAGGAAATCTTGTTTGTTTAAAAAGTCTTGTATAAATTATAATTTTTATTTAAATAAACCTAAAACTGCTTTGTGCTAATGCTTTTTACAAACTTTAATAACCTACCTGTCAGAACTACGACCAATTTCTTGGAATGAGGTGAGTTAGTGCTTTTGGCAGATTCATAGCCACCCATCACTGGGAAGGAGCTCGGTGAGTTTTGCTTCTCACGGCCCAAGGACCATACTTTTTATTTTAAATAATCCCATTAATGTATTTGAGACTGTAAGTATGGTTTTGGTTAGATCTTTACTGTAAGTACACCTGTCACTTTGTAATCATACAGGTAATTTAAGTGATGAAAAAGCAACTAGTGATGTGTAAGGTGCTGCCACCACAGGAGGGCACGGGTGACACGAGACTGCAGGATTGTGAACTCCATCTGCCAGAGCTCCTCTATAAAACAGATAGCTGCAGGCTGTGCTGCAGGTGTCCTCTGGAGGTGAGGGTGCCCCGTTTCCAGCCCGGAGCTGCAGGAGGTGTGCTGGGGAGCAGCATTCCACACCCAGGTGTGGCTGTTGGGCTCCAGCACGGCCGAGTGCTGAGGCTGAGCCTCTGGCTCTCTGCCCTCCCCTGGCGCCTGCCGAGGGGTGGCCGGGCTGCCTGGTCCCTGCTGGACACCAGGGGGGCACGGGCCCTTGTCTGCCCGTGGGAATGGCATACCAGGAGGGAGCTGCCTGCTCATCCAATCCAGAGCTATTCGTTTGCCTCTGCAGTGCTCCTTCCTGGGTTTTGCTCAGCTCAAAGATCAGTCCTGGCGCAGATCCTCCAGTCATGGATGTATGCTGCTCCATTCATTGTGGTGTTGAGTTTTCTCACGGTGGCAGCAATGCATCTGGGGGTATAGTGGTGCTTTTAAGCTGCTGGTTTTATGTGTTCTGACAATACTTTACTTCTTCTGAGAATACTTAACCTCCCTCGGGTATTGCTTTCATGCCTTTTCCATTAATTGCTTTCATGCCTTTTCCATTACAAATTTGTGCAAGATGAGTTGTATCTACAGAAGTACTCACAGAGATTTAATTCAGCCTCTCCTGCCTGAAGCCTTGTGGAAGGGGAACGTGGAGCCTGTAAGTCTCATTTTGGCCATAGACTGCATGCCACTTGGGAGGAGGGGATGGTCATTTGGAAAATTACACTTGCTTTCTCAAGCTCACTTTAGAGCCCATGAAAATACTAGAACTGAACTGAATGAGTGGTTTACCTGCTTGCTGTGTAACTCTTGGCACCTATGCAGGGAAAGGAGGCGTGCCAGCCGTGCCCACGGGGTCACGGGCACACACTGGCTCCATGCAGTGAGCAGGTAAAAGCTGCCTTGGGCAGTGTCCAGCTTAATGGTAAAGAACTTCTGGCATTCAGCTTGGAGAAGCTGAGGGGGTTTTGCTGTTAGTTTTAAGTAATCTTTTAAGTCAAGTCTGAGTTTATTACTGGATCCCTGGATTCACTAAATTCCCTCTGTTTAGACAGTTTTGGGATAAGCTAGATCTTTTATCAATTAATTACTGTCTCATCTCAGACCTTCAACTATCTTTCCTACATCATGAGTAAAAACTACTGAGGATGTGAGGGGTTCATTTTGTGTTTTGGAGAAGCAGAGGTATTGCAAAGGGATCGGTCCCTTGCCACGACAGTGTCCTCAGTGGGCTGTGAATGCTCTAGAAGCTAAGTGGGCTTAATGCAGTGCCCCAGGGATGTAGCTGTGAACGTGTCTGTGACAGATATTTAGCCTGAACTGATGCTGCTGGATTTTAACTGGTGCCAGGCTGGATCTGGTTGGGAGATGGAAGGTGAGGGGAAGGTAAGTCCCTGTGTCTGTGTTTAATTAGCTGGCTCTTCTCTGTACCTTGTGAGCTTCACAACCTTTTCAAGAAGTGAATTAGTCATCTTTGCCAGTTTCCATGGAAAAAAGTATTAGGTGGATGATTATTTCCTTCGGTCGTCCTTTTTGACTATGCTTTTCTGTTAAACACCAAAATTATTTATTCTTTACCTTCTGTTTCACCCTCCCAAAATTATATATATAGTTTTCCATTTTCTTTTTAAGTTGCTTCTTCTTGTGTACTTAAGGAAACCTTTTTCCAAAACCACTTGGCCTATTGCATCCTTTATTTCTTTCCCTTTTCTTTATCCCCTACCCTTTATTTCATTTGTGGATCATCTCATGTGAATGAATAAATCCTACTAGCATGTGCATGCCTAAATAAGAAATTTCTCTCCATCCTCACTGCAGTTAGTAACTTGTGGCTGCCTTTTGCCTTAGAGTCTAACTGAAAGTTCAAGCCAAATTATATCCAAAGAGAAGTTCTTTTTTATTCCTTAATTGCCCCAGTCTCTGGTTTACTGTCTCTGTGACTACTCAAGTTTTGGGAGCTTTTCCTCTGTTTCCTCTTACCTGTTTTTTTTCTGCTGCAGTGTTCTAATTTTCTTCCTCTCACAATAATAACCTCATTCTTTCAGTCCTGCTTATTTAGAAATGCTGACTGGCCATGTCCTGATGAACCTGTCACAAGTGCACTAAAGCTGCCTCGAACCTGTTCTATCTTCCATTTTGTGTAAATTGGAGCTAATTTTCTACCTCTGCTGGTGTGGATTGCTCCGTGGCTTCCACTTCCTCACACTAATGCATGATGTCTTTGCTCCTGATGACCTGCACTATGGAAAGGAGAGAATGCTTCTTGAAACTGCTGAGTGAGCTCTGCAAAGCGGACAGTCTTTGGAGACAGCCAGTGTTCTGACTGCTGCAAGCCCATGTCAGACAGAACTTGTTTGCAGAGGAATAAACGTAGAAGTAGCTGCCTGTGGCAAAATGGTATTTGGGAAGGATTGAACCTAAGCCAGTATTTGCTTGGGCATCTCCATGCTCCTCTTGAGTACAGCGGTGAGGTTTTAACCTCTGACAGCTCAGTCAGTAGGAACTTCTCAAAATCTTCTCCCTAGCTTTTTACGTCAGATAAGTACTTGAGAAGCAGTGCTCCTAGTACAAAGTGTAAATCAGGCAACTACATTTGCCATTATTTTTGCAGTTTGAAAAATTGTCTCCTCTCCCCAGATACACTGTTAGTCACTGACAGACGTTAACCAGCCACACCACAGGAGTAAGACTCAAGTGAGCTGTTTCTAAACCAGATAATCCCTAAAAATATCATGCAAGCCTATACATTTTCAGAAATGCTCTCTGAGAAGTGTTTGGAAACAAAAGCTCTTTGCAAAAAAGGTTGAGGGGAAATGATTAAATGGGCCTTTCTTTGTGGAGCCATATGTAGTACAGTAGCCTGCACCTCTTCTTACTCTTGGGGGTAGGGTTTAGTGTATTAATGCAGAGTTTTCCTGCATTAAAATGGATTTTTCTTGCTCTACCCTGTGTTTTGGATGCCTGCAAGAAACATGTGAATAGTGTTGGCTAGTGGACGTGCTTTAGGAAAGTTTCCAGAGTTACACAGGGCAACATCATTGCTCACAGTGCTCACCTGGCAGGAGAAATGTCTTAAAAGCCATCTTCCTGCTCAGAGGTGGAGTTTCACATTGTTTCTCGTGGTGTGTTGTCCCCCACAGCCTCCCGAAATAAGCAGCCCCGCCTGCTTAGCTCCTGGAGTGGTGGCAGCTGTGTCTGCACCCAAGCCCTGCAGGGTGAGTGGCTCTGGGCACCTTCCAAGGAAAGTGAAGCACAGCAGAGGGGAGTTAAGCCCTGGGCTCAGTCTGGGTGATGCAGGACTGAAATGGTGTCTGCTGGAAGGAAGGACAGATGGGATGTGGAGGACAAGCGGCTTTGAGTCCAAAACTGTGGACGTGTGGTGCCTGTGGGTGTTCTCCTCACCATCTGTGGCTAAGCAGAGTTCAGGAGGGCTTTTGGAAAAGGAGACGAGTCTGCTTTTAAATATACCAGAAAGTGTATGAATAATATTTATATGAAGAATGTGGATTTATTGTATTGTCCTAACAGCCACTTTCAAGTATGACCGCTCTGGTCTTCACGTGGGGTCACTGTGTGGCAAATACCAGCTGCTCTGGGTGGCTTTTGAGGAAAATAAACACACACACAAAAAGTCATATTTAGCCTCAACAAACAACCTGGATTTACTGCTCTAACTCAGGCTTAAAATCTATCCCTGCTGTGTGAATAGGTTTGTTGTTTTGTACTCCTGACAAGCTGGACTGCTTAGTGAAGACTTGCTGTGTACTGTATATCTTTCTTCTCTCTTGTAGATGACAGGAGCCCTGTAGCTCCTGCTCCTGTAGGTGTGCCAGGCTCCAGGTGCAGCTGGGTCAACACCTGCTTGAAAAGCCCCAACTCTGGCCTCTGCTCAAGCAAACATTTTAAGCTGACAATGATTTCATGCCAAACTAAGAGCTGCCTTCCTCCTGCCACCTACCTCGTGCCAGCACCAGGGCTCACGAGTCCTTCTGAGCATGGCAGAGGACCTGAGAGCAATGAGGATGAACTCCCTCTCTGTAACAGCAAGCTGTTCCAGGCTGTCTTCGCTGCCCGTGGAGCTGCAGTCTGGGGCGTGGTTTTGGTATCTGTAGTGGAGCTGACAGGCCCAGTTGCCTCTATGTTCCCTTTCCCAGTTTTGCTATGTCCATCAATCTCATTGCGTATAAATCGGATAAACATTAAAGGCTCGTCCTGAGTTTATAATGTTTAAAGAATAATGCAAAGGAACTGAGCTAAAACTATGTGTGCAAATTAACTCTGCACAAAGCCTGATGGTGGAAATATTTTGAGTCAGTATTCTGTTGTTAGAGCTGCCTTCCATCTGCTAAATGTGATTACTCCAAGTACTGACTTCTGCCCTGCTCCTCCTCCCAAAACTTCAACCAGAGCTGAAGGTGAGGAGGGGGTGGTAGCTACTCATCTGTTTTCTTGGGCCCTCGCAGTCGGAGCAGGGATGGTTGTTGGAGGGCTGGGAAGCCTCAGCCAGGGAAGGCTCTGGTGTTTCTGCTGGAGCACGTTGTCTCGGGCTGCAGCACCAGGAGCACGGGGAAGTGCTGCACTGGGTCAGACTGGTCCCTCTTGGACCAGGGGCAGGTGGGGGTGGCTGTCTCCCAGCAGCCAAGCAGGAAAAGCAGAAGACTTGTATCTGTGGGGCAGTGCATTCTCCTAAAAATAACAAGTAAGGAACCTAGATGTTGTTTAATTGAAGTGAAAAAGGATTTATTTTAGGGCTTGCTTTTTTAACCTGTGTTGCTCTCCCATTTTACCTTCTCTTTTCTGCATCTGTGTCTGTGGGCACGTAGCTGCATGCACTGACAAAGGGCCAAACCCTGGCCTCTCAGTGCACAGCAGATGGATTTGCATGAAGGTCAGCCTTTGCTTTCCAGGCCCTTAGCCCCTGTGCCCAGCCCCTGTGCCCCTGCAGCTCTCCCCCTTTCTGTTCCCAAAGCTGCTTCCAGCCTTCTTGTGCCATTGCAGGGGCCAAGATGCTTGTGCCCCTGGGAGACTTATCTGGTGTTGCCTGAAGTCTGTGACCCTGAAAAGCTGGGGGTGCTCCTGCCTGCTTCAGCTGGTTAATCACTTTTTGGTTAAATCTGCTGGGAAGTTTGGCTTCTAGAGGGTTGGGTCTGGCATGAGTTTTTGCCTGAAGGAAGCTGTGGTGGCTCCTTTAGTAGAAGGGGGTGGGGAGAAATGGCTTGATCTCGTTTCTGGCAGCTCCTGGGGTAAGCACAATTGGTGTGGCTGAGGTGACCTAAAAAAACCCTTTTCCTCTCTTAATTTGTTGCTGAAATACAGCTGTTGTGTGAGAATTTCAAGCAATTTAAAGAGAAGCTTGCAGGAGAGGTAGCTGAAGTGCATTTACCAGATGTTGGGTTTGATGCTCTCTTTATGAAGGGCTACATTCTAGTCTGTCTAATTTTATATGTTTTTAATGAGCAGCAGGCACCTTTGTCACCACTGTGCAGGAGCCTGTTGAGCTGTGAGAGTGATGTGCACCTGTATAAAGGATGGGTAAGAGCTGCTCATCCCTATGTGGTACAAAGACTGCTGTGCTGCTGCAGCTGGAAGTCTCCATCTCCCAGAGCATTGCTCAACAGGGCACCCCCTAGATCTCTGGGGTGAGTTCTTTAACCCACGTGTTCTCCTGTGAGCTCTTGCCTGGTGAGTCCCACTGCATTCAACTCAGTTAACGGTGACCTGCGTCCTCCCAGGCCCCTGGGCACGGCTGGGGATAAGCTAGAGCTGAACAGGTCTGCTGGTATCTATTAGTGGAGGAAAGAAGTCGGAGGAAGTGTGCTGCCTTAGAGCTGCTCATCAGCACTTTCCACATGCTTGTTAACAGTGAGGTGAAAACAACATCTGACTACACGTCAGCGTGCAGGACTTGGGAAAGGTCCCTGTACCTAGAGATCACAGTGGCATCAGGATGCAGGTTTTTCACATGCACCCAAGCCTGAAGAAAATGAAGAAAACTACACTTGTGGATTCCAAGAAGAGAAGCAATGCCATTAATCCAGGTGCTCTGTAATGCTGAAACGCTTCGTGCTGAGGTGGAGGCTGGAGTGATGTAATTTCTCACACCTCATAATGTGCAAGTCTGGCGGTTGTGGTCAGGCTGGGGAGGAATGGAGCAGCCCCACCTCTGACAGGGTGTGTGTGGCTTCCTTGGGCCCCAGCAAGGCAACCGTGCTGGAAGTAGCTGGGAGAAGGTCTTTGCTTTTGAGGGTGCTGTGTCTGTTGTGTTTAATCAAGAACCTGAGCAGCTGAGGGCTGGCCAGTGTGGCTTGGGGGAGCGGCCCACAGCTCCCTCAGCCTGTCCTCTGCCTGTGGCTCACTCCTGAGCTCCAGCCCCCC
>NW_008630681.1:0-25754 GCF_000691845.1 Merops nubicus | reverse complement strand
CTGCCTTGGCTGCCAGGGCAGGCTCCCCGTGCTCTGTGGCACTGTGGCACGCCCAAGGGCAGCCCCTCCAGAGCAGAAAACACAACTGCCTCTTTACAGGGTCAGAAGGGACTGTGTGCTGCAAAACCCCATCCTCTGAGGCTGCCAAATGCTGTCTGTGTGAAGACAGGCACCTTGCCTGTGCCTGCTGCCTGCTTTGCTTATTTAGTGCCTAAATAAGCTGGAGCAGCTCTGCTGTGAGGACCGACTGAGAGAGTTGGGGCTGTTCAGTCTGGAGAAGAGAAGGCTCCCAGGGGACCTTATTGTGGCCTTCCAGTATCTTAGGGGGGCTACAAGAAAGCTGGGGAGGGACTTTTTAGGCTATTGGGTAGTGACAGGACTGGGGGGAATGGGGCAAAGCTGGCAGTGGGCAGATTCAGGCTGGATGTGAGGAAGAAGTTCTTCCCCAGGAGAGTGGTGAGACCCTGGAATGGGTTGCCCAGGGAGGGGGTTGAGGCCCCATCCCTGGGGGTCTTTAAGGCCAGGCTGGAGGAGGCTCTGGGCAGCCTGATCTAGTGGGAGGTGTCCCTGCTCATGGCAGGGGGGGTGGAACTGGGGGATCCTTGTGGTCCCTTCCACCCCTGACAGATTCTGATCTGTTTTAGCAGAGGACTTAGTAGTGTTGTCTTGATGGTTGGACTTGATGATCTTGGAGGTCTCTTCTAACCTAAATGATTCTATGATTCTATGAAATAGAACAACTACTGTCAGGCCTTTTGAGGAAGAAGAGCTATCCTCCTTCCTGGGAAGCCCAGAGCCCTGCTGTGGTCAGTGGCTTTGAAAGATAATGTAAGCAGGGAATAGGATCTGGCCAATGAGAAACTGGCCTTTGGCTTCCCCCTTAAATCTCAGCTCAAGACCCAGAGGTGCTGTCGTGCTGCAGCATGTAAAAGAAAAAAAAAATAATAATTTTTTTTTAAACAGTTTTGTTGTATCTATTTGACTCAATTTGCTTCTTTGTGAGACCTATCAAGTCTTCCAGAAACAGGGAAGGGTAGGAAAGAGTCAAGAGACAGTAATAGCTGTTTCAGTGTCATTACTAGTTGTAGACAGATCTAAACCTTTTAAGCCAGGCAGTAGCACATGCTTTTAAAAAGGTTTATGTCTCACCTCTGGTGTAGCTACCTGTGCTTGCCAGTGTCTGAGGAACAACTAATGACATTGGGCTGTGATGTGTACCATGACACATCATTTTAAGGGTCCGAGAGTGTCTAAAAATGGACCACAGAGACAGAAGCAAGAAAAGTCATTATTAAAAAAAATCCTGAAGTCTGAGGTGCAGCAAGACCCTGTGGTCTTCTTCCAGCCCCCAAATATTTGCTTTCCCAGGTGCAGCACTGCCTTTTTGCTACTGGAATGCCTTGTTCACTCCAGTGCATACTTAGATCCTTCCGGATGTACTAATTCCTTCTTGCTTCTCTATTTATGCTCCTTAAACTTTGCATTAATAAATAAGAAGTGTGGATTTGGGAATATTCAGCACTTTCATGAGAATGTTCATATTTTCTTCCTGTATCTTTCTGGTCTGTTATCAGGTTTAAAACCAGAAGAAACCCAGGCTTCACTGAAAAGATGTGAAGACCCACATTTCCTTTTAAGAGGCCAAATTCTCTTGGTAGGAGTCCTCCTGACTGCTGCTTTGTTGCTATGGTGATTACTAGTCCATTTAAGCCACTTTAATATGGTAATGATGAGCAAGAAAACTAGATTCATAACAATGTCATTAGCACAGCTATTTTTCTGTGTTTCACGAGATTAGGACGTGGCCAGTCTGGTGAATAGTAGCCTGATTTATTTTCAGTTTTTATGGACTGCTAATGACTTAATGGCAAAGAGTTCTGATGCAGGCTGCTGTCAGACACACCAGCTCAGACCCGTGTGACGATAAAGCTGCAGGGCCTTGGTGGTCCCCTGTGGTGGGATATGCCAGCTTGGGCTGATTAAAATTCCTTCAGGGACATCCTCCATCACATGCACCATCAAACATGTGCTCTGTGAGGCATCTGGCTCCACCGTGGTGGAGTCAGGGAAGGGAAACCTCTGAAGGTGTTAACCTGGATTCTCAGGTCCTTACAGCCATGAAGCTGAGCGAGTGGTGGGATTTTAAACAAAGGAGGGGCAATGCCAGGGCTGGCCTGGGACGTGCCTGGTGAGCTTCACAGGGCAGGGGGGTGTGGAGGATGACCCACTGGGCTGATGGCTGTGGAGGGGGGTGTGGAGGATGACCCACAGGGCTGATGGCTGTGGAGGGGGGTGTGGAGGATGACCCACTGGGCAGGTGGCTGGGACAGGAGCTGCAGAGGGGCCCTTGAGCAGCACTAGTGGGGGAAGCTGGTGGTGTCCAGACACAGCTGCATTTCTTTTAGTCTTTTGGGGACTGTTTCAAAATATGACAATGTGTTTATCCCTTTAGTGAATGGAGTAAATGTGTTTCTTATCCATAAGAACCGTTGCACGGGATGGTTTTGGTTATTGATGCCAGCAGGAGTTGTGATGCCCTCTGCCATTTAGAGGGATGTTCCCCCCCTGCTGACTGGCCTTGCATGGGGGCAGATGATCCTGGATGCCATACCAGTGAGAAGTGGTCGGCACAGACAGGAGACAGCTTAACCAGCAGCAAGGGAGGTGTGAAGACAGACCTGCCCCCCGGAGGGGAGCACCTTGCAGTGCCACTACCCTGCTAACTGGGTCCGTTACAAATTCAGCCTTACGAAGCTCGTATATTAAGGGCGAGGCTCCAAAATCTCTTGTTTAATGGAATGTGTTACATATATGAGATTTTGGTGACAATAATATTATAAGTACTGACCATCTGAAAACTTAAAAGGGGAGGGAGAACAGGAAGAGTTAAGGTAACAAAATAAAGTAAAAAAGGTGCAGTGGCAGACTCTGTGCTGCTGGTGTCACTGATATTACTTTGGTATAAGGCTTGTATGAGGCAAGGAGTCTGAAAGCCCAGATATGACAAACAGGGGTTACTAAAGAAAAGTTGCTATGGATATTTTTATGAGACACCTGAAATCTAAAAGCCCCTCTTGTGTGCCTGTTAAGAAAAAAAGTTTGAACTATCATATTAAAATATCGTCTGCTATTCAAGGTCAAATTCTTTTTTACTTCTGAAAACAGGGATCTTGTTATATCCTGGGTCACCCCAGAAGTAAGGAGACTGATTTCAGAGGCAGGAGGCTGCTGCTTACAGCTGCTGTAGCAGCCCTTGCATGGCAGGAGGCATGACTGGAAATACTCGTGTCCCAGCACCTGGCTTTAGGGTATGTCTGACACTGCCTCCAGCTGTACTCAGTGCTGCAGAAAATGAGAAAAAAGCTAAATATTGATTGTTATGGTGTTTGTTTGTTTTGTTGTTTTTTTCCCTGACCTTCTTCCCTTTCCCTGTAGGTAAATGTGTTAATTGTGAACGTGTAGTGATGTAGTGCTAGCAGCCTGGTTGGCAGCATGTGATGCATAGTGAGATGTCCCACCCCAGAAAACAAGCTCTGAAAAGCCAGGAGTCAGGCAGCAGGTTCCTGAAAACCTCTCTGGTGCCATCATGGCCCAGCAACACTTCACTAATGCAAGACCTTCTTCTGAGCCCATCTTCTGTAGGAGGGATGCTTGAAGTGCTTTCAGTAAATCCAAAATTGAGACCAACACCCTTTCCTTACTTTGCCTCAGGATATATATACTTTGCCATATAGTAAATGAATGGATTTTGTCAAAAAGGCTCCTGCAGATTTCAGGTTTGCTTTTTGTAACCCTAAGAGCACTGATGCCCTTTTCCCCAGAAGTTAATGTCTTTTCAAGCCTCGCAGAGTAGTTTGAAGAAGGGAAACCAAGATACACTGAAAGTGCTGGTCCTAGTCGATCCTTGTAATTTAATATCACGTAATTTAATGTCTACCTACCCCAGCAGTCTGCTGGGAACACCGACAGAAGCCAGCCCGTGGGGTTCTGTGCTGGCTGCGGGTGCTGGGTCAGCCCAGAGGCGCTGGTGTTCTGGCTCCCTCTTGTTGATGTTGTGGAGATGTTCATGGCTGTGGCCAGAGCAGCTGGGGCTGTCACTCCCACAGCACCATGAGCAGGGACATGGGGGGGTCACAGGCTTGCAGGGAGGATGTCTGTTTGGATAAGAAGTTTGCTTTGTAGACAAGAAGATAATTATAATTAATTCACCTGTCTGAGGCTGTTGCTACTTTCACTGGCAAAGATAAGATCACCCAGTGATTCCTCTTGGCAAAAGTGGCAGAAATGCAGGATATTTTGTGTGTTTTCCTATGTGAAAGGTCTGGGATGCAGGAACTTTATTTTAATTCCAAGCCTGTACAATGTGCAACTTTTCCTTTATCTCTTCCATCCATGTGTGACTTCTATGTGATCTGCAAAGTAAGAAAAACAACATCAAAATTAAAAAGAAAGCAGTAATTTTTTTTTGGCCTGCAGAAATTTCATCAAACACTCCATCACAGAAGTGGCTGAGCAAAGCCAGGCTCAGCTTGTCGTTTAGAATGCAGGCAGAGGGAAAGGTAAATGAAAGATGAAGAATGAAGGTGTTGGGTCACTATCTGTAATAACACATCTAATTCTGTTGTTATTCCATCTCCAGGTTGATCTGGGGAATTTGTTGAACTGTGAATTTCTGTACACATATAAAATTCATGCTTCAGTGCACAGTGCTGATTGCTCATCAGAGGCCTGTGAGAGAAGGCAGCTACTGCAGAAATTCAGTTCTCCTTCTGTAATGAGCTTGTCTAAAAGAAAGGAGAAAAAGGATTAAAGTCAGTTATAAATTGTGTGTGTTTTATTTTCCATAATAATCTTTCTTTGCAAACATCTTAGGTTTCCTCTGTATGACTTCAGTATAAATGACTATATATTTTTTTCTTCATTTAAACACAACACCAGATGAATTCTCTTTGTTACAGACATGGAATAATCAAGAGAACAAATGAAAGCTCACTGAATGGTTATTTATTGCCTGGGAGGTTTCAGTGAGGAAAGCCTTTCTGTTACCAAATTAACCAGCTTCCCCCTCTGTTTATTTGACTAACAGATGAACAAGTAGCAAAACTGAAAGAATTTGCTATTGCATCGTCTCCCTAGTAATGACTTAAGAGTGGAATGAACTTCACTGCAAGCTGGGGGCTGCAGCAGCAACCAGCACTGTGCTTGCAGGGGGTCTCCTAGCTGCAGCACTACTATTGGTGTGAAATGTGGCTCTCTTTCTGGGATGGAGATTCAGCACAGCAGAAAGGGACTTTGAAACAAATGGGCTGTTTAGAAACCATTCACAGAAATGGGATGAGCCTTAAAGTGTGTTTTAGAGCAGCAGCAAGGTGGAGAGTTTGGTAGGAATTGTTTTCTGATCATCTGCTCTCCTGTTCAAGGCTATTCATTACTTCTTCTTACTGGGACATGTATTCAGGAAAGTTGAATCCCATTCAGCTCTGCAATGATGGCTTTCTATTTACTTGTGAGCCAGCCCTTGGAGGAAGTGAGGATGTTTCTTACAGGCTCACAGTAAACAAACCTTTAAAATAAAATTAAATTCTCCAGGTTTTATTGTATTTTCTGTAAAAACCTGCCAGTATTGGTGCCTTCTCCACACGGTGGCCAGCTGCATCGCTTCACCTCCTGGGAAACCACCTCCCATCCCTTTGCCATTCCACCAGTGGTGGCAATAAATTTTGTTTCCACCATCTCAAAAGCACTTCTATTTCTGTTTTTCATTAGGTCTTGATCGTGGCCTGGTACTAAAAACAAACAGCTCTATAAAATACATCTTGTTATTTTCTATCCTGTGGATCACTTTAGTGCATGCCTTGCTCTTGTTTATCTCCAAGGGTACCATCAACAGAGGTCACAGTCTCAAAGCCTGGCTGCTCTTCAGAACTGCTTTTCTCCTTACAATACAAAGTCAGGTAGGTTTTGGGGGTTTTTTTTGATTGCTCACAGAAGACACTAGAAACTCGAAGTCTGCCAGTTCTTACCACAGGTATAGTCTGCTTTTAATTAAGCCTCTAAGCTACTGCAGATTGTTTATTTTCTACAGCCAAGTAGAAATTAGGTTTCTCATCCCAGGGGAAAAATGAGTTCTTCAACGTTTGTTGTTTTGTCCTGATGCAGGCTGCAATATTCACGTGAGTGCACATGAAAATCTGAACAAATGTTTAAAAGCCATTATTTAATTTGGAAGCATCTAGGTGTTTTTGCTTCAAGCTGCTATCTATAGCACATACCTGTCCCTGAAGCTGCAGCCCATGGTGGTATGAGTTTGCATCCTCTTTGCTCCCATTTTCCCCTGTGGCATTAGTCTTCAGGCTTTTCTACCTCATATCAAAAAATCCTGGCAGCAAACTACTTTGCTTTCTCTCATTTACCTCTGTGTGTCCTTGTCAGCCTCCTAAAAATATATTAAGGGGTGAGGGCCCAAGGATCCTTTCTTTGGTGGAACTATGTCTCTCATCATTTACCAACAGTCATGCTAAATAAATAAAAAAAAAAAAAAAGTAATAAAAAAATAAATCTTCATATAGAAAGCTCCTGATGAGCTAAATAATTGCTAATGGCACTAAGCTTCTAACTTGAAAAAAAGAGACTTATGCAAGCCACAACATTTCTATGTGATGATTTTACCTGTGCTACTTTACCTTCAGAAGCTGCATTGACTCTCAGATTAATCTCACATTACACAGGGCCCAATTAATAATTTTAGTTTTGGTAGGATTTATGTCTAACCAGGCACCATGAAATACTAAAGAGGTTTCTGGGTGCAATCACATAGGAAGCAAGCAAATGTTCTTCATGGCTTAAGTCAAGGCAAGGTTACTTTTCCTTTCCTTCACTTGTTTTAATGCCCAGATCTGCCAAGACTAGGGAGCATCCACTACAAATTTACTTGCCTGCACTCATTTCAGATCCAGAAACAAAATTAGAAATGCAGAGAGGGGGATTGACATAATTCACAGGGTTCAGGTCTCCTACAGCAGTTCTCTGCAAAGTCCTGTCTGAGATTTTTGTGCTTTTAGTGTTTTGTGTGAGATGAGGGTGGAAGTCTTCAGGACAGTGGGTATTTTTTGTTATTAGAATGAATCTACATTTCCCTGCCATCACTGTTTGAGGCATTTGAAGGATGTAAAACCATCTGGATTTGGAATAAATTAAAAAACCAAAGTGAATCAGATTAAACCTCTTTGACTCACCACTCTGAAAGGAATGCAAAATTAGAATCAACGACAACAGGGAAAAGAATTTTTTTTAAAGGTTCAATTGAAATTCTCTAAGCCATGGAGATTAAGAAAAAGATTTTTTAATTAATACGATTTTAAAAGTAAAACATAACACGGTAGCACAAAATCTAACACTGAAACTTTGCATTCAGCTGTTCCTTGTAGCCTCCTTCTGCTGAGGGACAGAAACCAAGCAAAGAGATTCAGGGAGAGTGGGGCACTGCTGCTCAGGGGCACAGGCTGGTTTGAGTATCTGCCTCAGAGAATGCTTTGGGTTGGAAGGCACCTTTAAAGGACATCTAGTCCAACCCCCACCGCAATGAGGAGGGACACCTTCAACTAGATCAGGTTGCTCCAAGCTCCATCCAACCTGCCCTTGGAAGTTTCCAGGAATGGAACATCTACCATCTCTCTGGGCAACCTGCTCCAGCATTGCATAGTCCTGAAGTGCTGGGATTAAACCTGCAGCCCTAAGTGAATGTTGGCATATGGATGGTGCCCACAACCAGGCAAGAAAGACCCTCCTGACTGGTTTTCACCCAAGGTCTGGGCAGCCTTGGGTGGGAACTGATGAGGAGATCACCCCCAGGTGCCCCCACCTTCCACATTAACTTTGAGGTGGAGCAAGAAGCCACCTCTGTAAAAGCTGACTCCCCTTGTGGTGGGGTTGGGAGGTTTGCTTATGTAGGGTGTGTGCTATGTGAGGATTTTGGTGATTGGAGGGGCTCCCTGACTCTGCACAGCAACTGGAGTTCCCAGAGTGGTGGGAAGAAAGATGAGTTTCTCTTTGGGAAGCTTCTACAGAACTGGACTCCTTGTCTGGCTGGTTCCACCTCCCATGGCATGGTCCCTTGGCCAGCTTGCTCCCTTCTGCACGTCCTTTGCAGTGAATGAGTGCATTGACTTGTTCCTTCCTCCAGCTGCCCAGCTCTTTGGACCTTTAGTGTGCACTGTGGTAGCAGAGGGAGGACTCTGGCTGTTGGTTTGCCTGCTGATGATAATATCCTTCCTAGTTGGGCAAGTGGTCAGCAGAAGACATCCTCATTGTAAAAAATTTCTTCCTTCTATCTGGTTTGAATCTACCCTTCCCTTTTTTCCTATCAAATCAGTGAGAGCTGCAGAGGCTATTTTACTCCTTGTCAAGGAGAAAGGGAAAGCTGGGGTAGGTGTATGTGTAAAGTGGATGCACAGTAAGGGGAGATGAAGGCTTTGGTTCTCACTGAGCACTGTGCCTGCTGGGATGTATGCTCCTGGGGATGAGGACTAGCTGAGAGGTTTCATGCTTAGCAGCCCTCCTGGCTAAATGCAGCTGTAGAAGCAAAATTCCCCTTTATTTTCAGCCTGAGACCAAACATACCTGGGATATGTGGAGCAGCTGAACTGTATGTGCTTGAAGTTCTACGTGTGGAACTTGTGGTTGTACATGAAGGTGTTTTCTGGGCCAGGTTTTCCCTTCTTTGGGCTCTCAGTTTCCTAGTTCTCTCTCACTTCTGGCTAGACACACACCAACTTCTAGTATCTGTACAACCTGTTTGCCCTTTATTAACCAGCTCCATGGTCTGGAGTACAGGTACCAGAGCATGGATGTGTTAAAAGAGGTAAAATCTGTATTCATCTAATAGGTGCTTAGCCTAAATCTGATTATTGATCACAGTAGGGTTATTCTGATACTTAAGCACTTGCTTGAACATTTTAGTGTATTGGAAGCTAATGATGTAATATTTATGAATGCTATTATGAGTTGCTCTGTCAGTAGAGGTTCATTATCTTAATAGAAAATGAAAAGTGGTTAACTCATGAACACAAACTGTTTGGCTATGATTTTGACCAGAGTTATACAATATTTTCCTATGTCTATATAATATTTTCTTATAGCACCAATCTATATATTGTACCATGCAACCACAAATTGCTGAGGCTGGAAGCATCTCTGGAGACTATCTACACCATCCTCTGCTCAGAGCAGGGTCAGTCACAGCAGGTTGCTCAGGACCATGTCCAGTCAGATTTTTAATATCTTCAAGTACAGGGACCCCACAACGTCTCTGGGCAGCCTGTTCCAGTGTTTGACATCCCACACACTAAAAAACGCAAAGTGGTTAAGTGCTGTACACTACCAGCACTTTAATCACCTGGCTTCCTTAAATCATCGTGCAATGGCAAAGTAAATATCAGTTTAAATACCCAAACATACATTTCTCCTTAAGTAAATTTTCACCACAATGGAATATATTGTTGCAATAAAGAAAATGCTACTAGCTGGTAAACCCTGAAGGTACAAAGATGATGGCTGGATACGTTAACTATTTAGGTGTCTCATACCCACCCAAACCAAGGAGAACGTACAGAGCTTTGTGGTCTGAATGGCTTGGCCAGGATGAGGGTTGAGCCTGACTCCCCAGGTCACACCACTAAGCTTCTCATTTTACCTGGTCCACCTTCTCCCTACGTCCTCATGAGATCTGAGGTGAGAGCTTTGGCTTTTCTGGAGCCCCAGATGGTTTATTCCTCACTGAATTAAGACATTCAGCCTTATGCGTATAATGTGGCAGTACCATTATTTTGTTTTCCAACATGGACTGTTCATTATGAACCCTACCTCATATTTTATTAAAAAAAATGGGGAAATTTTGGATCTTTCAAAATTAAAATCTTTACTACTTTAACTTTCTTAGGCATTGTATAAATGTGTGCAGATCTTGTCCTACAAGGAAAAAAAAAAAAAGAGAAAAAAAGAAAACAAAAGAAAAGAGAAATCAATGTGGCAAGATGGATGCTTTCCAAATATGGAGAAGCAGGAGGGGAAGCAGACATAGCAGACTCTCTGAATACTTGCAAGCTACAAAATGCAAAAGCAAACTGTGTGCGGGGGATTTGAAAGGAAAAAAAAAAAACCAACCAAAAGATGAACATCTTAAACCCAAAGCAAACCATTATTTAAAGTACTCATCGTGAAACCTCTTCGCCCTCCAGTGCAGGGCAGCCAGAGCCCTGCCCCGGGGTGTGAAGCCGGCGGTCCCAGCGGGGTGGAGCTGCCCGCACGGGCGGACACCGCAGCACTTCCCAACGCTGCCCAGCGGAGCCGGGGCTGGGGAGTGGTGTGAAATACCTGTAGCTCTTCTGCAAATGAGGCCAGCGGATTCATTAAGAGCCAAATCCTCTTGCTGTGGGTTAATGGTGGATGGTGGAGTCATATCTCACAGAAGCACTGGATGGCAGTAAATGCACAACCAAACCGAGGCAGACAAAGGCAATTAAATAAAGCGAGGCAGAGAAAAACTGGAAACTTCAACTGCTTCAATGATCAGTTCTTTACAAATGGCTATTACATAATATAATAAGTAACTGTAGTTTTACTTATTCATTAGAGAGTTTTGTGCATGACTACAATCCATCTGCTTTAAATGGCTTGAAAGTGAAATTAGCTGTCTCAGATGTTATGGGAGTTGCTGGATATCACGAAGGAGTAAAAACCTTTCTGTTTTCAGGAATATTGCAAAGCAGATGAACTGAAGATTTTTCTTCGAAAATTTAAATAACTGAATATATTTTCTTATTTGCCGAGGTTTTGCAGATTGATTGCATTTTTGTATGCACAGGCAAATGAGTGCAGAGCAGTATTTCTGTTGAACTTGGTATTGCTTTTTCTTTGAGATGCAGTTTGACTGATAAAAGTAACAGCATTGCCAGACTCGACACTGTAAGGCATTTCATCTGATAATGTGTGACATTCTGTTAAAAAAAAACCCAACCCTATTTCTGTACACAAGGCAATACAAACCCCTATCAAAAGGCTCAGAAATCAGCTAATGGACAGATTCAGAAAGTAATTACATATGAGAAACCAGTCTCCCAACGGAGCGTGCTCACCGGGATTTCACAAAGTGCTTTCTCATGGTCCTGTCCTCACCAGCATCCCCCCCAGCCAGGGTGCAAATACACTCCCGTGGACCTGGCTGCTAAAAGTGAGCGGGCAGGTGATAAAGGGCAGCCCTCCAGAGCTATCTGATGGCACAGAGCCTGGACTTCCTCGAATCCTGTGCCTTTTAATGCCGGGCTGAATTGCTGCAGATGGAACTGTGCGGCTGGAATATTTTTCTGCAGGTACCAGTGATAGGACTCGGGACTGTATTTCAGCAAGCAATGGCCAAGAAATGGTTTCACGGTAGATAGCTGGCTGCTGATGGGCTCCCAGTCTAGCCAAGTGGCTAAAGTGCTAAAGCAATCCTTGGCTGCATGGGAAGAAAATACTGATGAGAGGTGAGAAGAGAAATTATCGCTCTGTGAGGCATTAGCAAGAGCATTACTGGAACAAACTGACCACTTCTTGGATCCACAGTTTAAGGAGTATGCTGATAAATTGGAAAGGATTCAGAAAAGTATTGCAAGAATGATTTGAAGTCTGGAAAAGCTTAGAGGGTGCCAAGAGCTCAATATAATTTATCCAGAAGAAGCTTAAGTGCCTTGTCATAGCCTGTAAGTCCCTATCCAGGGAAAGGGTTTCTGAAGTTTCTGAGTCTCGGCAAAATATTATAGAAAGGCTGGTGCTAGGGTCAGAACAGAGCTGAAGATCTAGGGTGGAGGACAATGACTTTTGCAAAGTGTTTGTACCTTATGCACCAAGAGCCTGGGCTCAGCCATGCAGGGACAACCGTGATGGAAAAAAATGAGCATTCTGTGGATGATTTTCTCTTCCAGTACAGCAGTGGGTATCTAGATGAGCAACTTAAGTCAACAGTTGTTTTAGATTTATTCAAGCATAAATAAGAGCAGATTTTTGTCTGCCCTTCACCAGACAAACTGCAATGTTCCTAATTTTTCACAGCAACATTAAAACAGAGAACTATGTTGCCATTAAATAAATTGTATAGTGCTCAGAAACAACATACTGTAGACAACAAGGTCCTTAGGATAAACAGATATTTTTTGTTGCAAATACAACTTAGTTATTTTTATATTAAAAAACCAGAGATATATCAGATAAAAGCCTTGGTACATAGCTAGATAACAGACCATGGTCAATAAGTTTTCTAAACGTCTTGTTCTGTCTGTCAGACCTAATGATGACTGGTGACCAGACACTTCAGCAAAATGCTGCTTTGCTATTTATTTCTCATTTATTCTCCTGAGAAATCTCAAAACATTTCCAATTTGATTTAAGGAAGTTTCCTGAAGTCAACTGAACGTGCTACAGAAAATAGTTCACTTTCATGGTCAATATGGAGTCTATAAAGAACAATAAGGAGAAAGTAATTTCATTTTGATGATGCTAACCTTGCATGTTTATGCTTTGCTTGGATTTTAATCCCCCTGTCACTTGCACTGAAACTTGTTCTGTCACATCCAAATCTTCACTGAGATGAAAGATACGGATGCACCTAAACTTTGCTCACACAAAGGCCAGCCTAGCAGTCTGTGAGGCATGAAATGGAAGGGCTCACAGCTCTAGGTGGTGGTAGAGGGCTGTGCAATGGGACTTGCACTTTCAGCCCACCCTGTCCCATGTCCACACAGATGGCTGCCCTATTTAAACATTCACTGGGGCTGCGTTTGAAATTGCCCTCATGGAATTTGACTAGTTTTGCCAAGGAGAATGGGGTGGGAAATCACTGTCTACCTCAAGCATCAAAGTCCCTCAAGGCAGTAAGGCTACAGAATGACCGACATGTCAGCGTGGACCTTCTAGACCTTCATATCCACACCCAACCAATGCACTGTGGGTGTGTAGGTCTGATGGCCAGTGCCCGGAGAGATGCCTGCAAACCCCATCCAGTATTGTGGCTGGCTGTGGAAAGAAGAAGCTGCCATTCAAGAAGACAGCAAAGGGTCTGTGTAAAACATGGACTGAAAAGGGGATACACTCACTGTAAATACAATATTCAGGGAATGGTCTGCAGGGATGCTTGGTCTGAAGGGCAACTTAGGTATGAGGTGTAAAATGGTCTTAAACATAGGCTGGAAATTGCCAGAAATATTCCAACATATTAGAAAAATAAGATCAGGGAATAATGTCCTAGCTGAGGAAGTGTATTTATATAAAACACTGGGTGGGCCTATGTCAGTTTATGAAGGTCATGCTGCATGACTGCTGTGATGGCAAAGGCTGAACTCCCTGAGCCCCCATAGCCTCACACTTCTCACTGGCATGACCCGTTTGTTTGGATTGATTGCTACCAAAAGTCTTGTGCCAACCCTGGTGCTTTTCTGCTGTTTCCCTCCCCCACACTGTGTTTATTCACAACAACGATAAGAAATCATCAGTCTGTGGTTTCCAGACATTGTGCATAGAGTGAGAAAAATATCAACAACCAAGCAATAGTTTTAGAGTGAATTTCAGGCCTGAAGTACTTGGCTGATGGTTGGTTGCCAGACTAAACTTTTTTTGTTTCTAACATCATTAAGGTTTAAAATTCCATTATTTAACACTGGGAAATTTGTATGTGTGGACAAGCCAGCTCTGTGTCTTAATGTTACTGCTGTATATAGAATTTTAATGAAGATTGCCTTTGGTGGGCCATTCATCTAATCAAAAAATATGTAAAATGCTTTATTTTCTGCAGAGTCTGAATAGCAGTGAGAAACAAACATTTGTCCTGCCACCACACAATTAACATTGTGACATCTTCCATCTGCAACCAGAGAGGTGAAATGGGGACAGGCTCGTGCAGCCAGGGGAGCCGAGGGAGCAGTGGCTTGGGAAAGCTGCTGGGATCTGAGAGTCAGGAAAGGCTGGTAGAGCTTCAAACGTGCCGCTCCGAGAGGACCAAAGGACACAGATCCCCAAAGACCTCTGGGCTAGAGTTTCTTTACTCATCATATACAGAAATGTGGCACACTGGGGTATGTTGCTAATTCCCCTTTCCACTTCCTCCACCTGTAGTTCTAAATAAAAGAAAATTTCAAAATGACATTTACAAAGTTCTCAGCTCTTCACAAATAAATCAAAGTCTCTGCAGCCTTTCCTGGTGCTGGTGGCAGTGCTTTCACCGCAGTGCTGGTGGAGCCCTGGGCTCAGGGACCCTCTCCTGGGTGGCTGACAGGGCTGTGGGGCTGGAGGATGCTGGCAGCAGAGGGTCCTTTCCCCAGTCATCCCTCCAGGGAAGCAGAGCTCCCGTTTTCCCTGGGCAGGGAGGTTGACTCCTGCCTCTCACCAGGCTCAATTTTGTGCGATAAGTTTGGCAGCCACATTAGCTCCCTGCTGAATCAAAACCCCTCAATGGCTTCTTGCAGGGACTGTTCTGCCTTGTTTCTGTAGAGATGACCATCTCCCCTGCCTCCACGTCTCCCTCCCTGACACCCACGTGCTTTCCTGGCTACGAGCTCCTGGCACGTTCGTGTGAGGACTATTGCAAGGCTGACTTCACCTCCATACTGATACAGTGAGGGTTTTTTTCTGCAGAGGCACAATGCATATTGGTTTTAGTATTTCTAAGGTTGCCCAGCACTAAAAGAACTTAAAAGACCTTCATCTGAGGAAAGATCTCCTCCAGCTAGAAGTAGCTGTAACCTCCTGCCAAGTCACCTTCTTGTGTCTCTCTCAACTTCCTCCTAGTTTCAAGTTCAGTTTAAGTGTTGAGTTGCAGATGGGGAATGTAAAAGAAGAAAATATTGGCACCAAATACTTATTTGGTTTGAATAATATGTTTTCCTTGCATTTTCTGGCAGTTAATGGGAGACTGATATGTATCAAAAAGTATTCTCATTTTTGTTAACTCCTCATACTAAATTCTCCTACAAATCAAAAATCTGATGGTCTTACCCCTCAGGATGCTGAACCCCCACTCTCACTCCCTGGAGGAACTGAAGCTTCCCAGTACCTTGCAGGGGAGCACTGCCTGCCATGGAAGTGGTGGTATCACAGCAAAGCTGGAGGTGAGGGACCTGGTGCACAGGGACCTTGGCCTCTGAAGGGTTTGTAAGCTATGGCAGGCTGTGGCTGCCGGGTGCCTACCGGGTTTGGCACTGGAGGAGTTAACAGTGGCAGCTTTCCTTGCCTGTGGCAGGGGGCTGGAAAACACTTTTTAGCAAAACGGTGCCTTGCCCCCTGAGCAGCATTTTGAGCTGAATCCTATTTCTGTTTTAAATCCAGGTCCGTGCCTGAGCAGTAAGCAATGCCTCCCTCTCCGTGGAAATCCCGCTGCTGTGCGGCGTGCGCGGCGCGTCAGGACGGAGCGCAGGAGATGCAATGCTTTTGTTTGGCTCCAGCCTTCCCCTGTCTCCAAACACCTTTCCAGGTCCCTGTGAAAGACTGGCAGGTAGCTACAAAACTCAGCACAGCAGGAGTGCCCCTCTCCCTGCAGCTTGTACAGCCTGTAGGTGTGTACTGGTTGCTGAAGTGGCTGATGGAGGGCCCCGAGAGAGTGCCCTGCTCCTCACCGAGAAAAGAGGCACTGGGTGGTTGTCAGTGAGAGTAACCAGGGAGAGAGAGCAGCCATGGGAGGCTGGGGGGACGTGCTGGGGAGCTTGGTGATGTCCCTTCTCCTTTCAGGAGAACATGGAGAATGACAGTAATGTCCTTTTCTGGGAGTGCTGTGAAATCTACAGATGAGAAGCCACTACATAAAGGCTAAGTACTATTATTGCTACTTCTGTTCACACAGGATATGCTTGAAGCACTCTTCTGTGTCCACTCTCATTTTTAACACAAATAGAAAGAAAAAAATACATCTAAGAAGTTGGCCAGCCTATGGTCAGCTACCATAAAATTGTGGTTTTTTGAATGATGTTTCCCTGGGACCTGCTCAAACTCCTGCTGGCAACAGCCACAGTTTGTTCCCATCTGAGGAGTCCTCACGTGCATCCCCAGGGCAGTGGCCGTGGGCTGCAGGTGAGAGGTGCCTGTCCTCTTGTCCCCAGGCAGGCTGGGGAGGAGAGAGCACTTTTCCCTTTCATTAAGGGTCTGAGAGAGGATTTCTATTGAAGTGTCATTTGTGATAAGACTCAATAAGACATGGGGCTAGACATAGATATTAATTATATCAAATTAAAGCTAAATAAATAGCTTGGAGCTTAGTGGGGTTGCAGTGTGTGACTGAGACATCAAGTAGGCAAGAACCCCCTGACGCTGGGTCTTGTTGCAGAGATTGTCACTGCTCATAGCAATATGGATTTATGTTGGAAGTAAATTTGTACACTTTTTAATAAGGATCCTGAACTGCCTGTTCGAGGCCAGCCCAAGGGCTGTTGCATGTTACTTCTGGAGTAGCATCATGTATGTCAAGCAACACCTGCACAGAATCCTTTTGCCCCCTAAAAGGAAGCACTTTTAAACAGCCTCTCTGTGCCACGAGGAATGCTGGCAGTTCCCAGGAAAAGCCAGGCTGCAGAACATGCAGGAGAGAAAAACAGGCCAGAGCTAGCTAATCAGCAGCAACGAGCCAGGAGGATGCTTGCCTTGCATTTACCTGACTATCCAGCAAACACTGCAGAGGAAAAGGCTTTAAAGGCTGTGAGATGGGGAGGAACCAGGCTTTCTAAAATTGATAGGCAAATACAAGCTAATGCTTAGTGAGAAAAGCTCCTTATGTGAGGATGAATATGGTATCACGTATAACGAGGAATTATTTGGCTTATTTTAAGCTGACTTATTTTAAAATAATTTCTGAGCTCCTGAGGAACTACATAATTTCTATTTTTTTTTTTTCCATGGTATTTCACAGCAACAGTAAAAGATCTGGGTTTGTAGTAGAGCTTGAATGTTGCCTCAAGACCCTGCTGGTTTTGTGTATCTTCTGGGCAGCTAACACACTTAGGCTTTTTGGCAACCCCAGCAAAAACTGGAACTGCTAATAACAAAGTAACTCTTAAAATAAATGACTGTGGAATATTTTAAACGTGTTCAGCTGAAGTCACTGTAACACTGGCAGCCTTGGAGGGGAGAAAGACCTGAAGATGTTCTTCCAACTATACTCTGAATATCCACAATGTCAAGTGGCTGCATCTGAGCTACCCCTTGTGGTTCCCCTGGTCACAGGAGGGACAAACTGACTCATTCCAGCCCACAGAAGCCATTGAGGGTGCTTCAGACACCTGACATGCCTTGAAACATCTCCCACAGGTGCTACTGCCATGGTCAGATGAAACAGGGACATTGTCTCTGTGAGCCTGCAAAGAGCAGCTCCAGGTGATGGAGGTGGTGGACACCATGGCTTCTTTGAAATGGCCCATCCTGTTAAGGGGGACAATCCTGCTGGGAGATTCAGGTGCTGTGGTCATGGTCAAGGAGAGGATCATGTGCTGAGCCTCATAGGAGGAGGAGAGCTCCAAAGAGCCACCCTGAGGTGGCCAGGGTTGTCTCTTGGACTCCCAAGCTGCTTTCCTTGCTGTGAGGTAGAAAGTGCTGCAATGACAGTGTTGCTGTGAACCTACAGATTTTGAAAAGTTTGGTGCAGCTGATTCCCACAGAAGGGCTACTCCTGTAGCCTCTGTTACTGGAAGTCCTAAGGTTATTACAAATGCAGAAATTAACACCTTTGCTTTTATAGTCTCTGAAAAACCTGATGGAGTTATTTTTATAAATGAGTTGCATATTTTTATGGGCTTAACCTTTTATCCTGAAACTTCTCATAACTGTTTTATTAATGCTCAAGAGATCTGAAGTACAGATTGCTCAGCTTAAATAGTGTAGGAAATTTAAATTACCATCAAGACTTGGCAGGAAAATTAACCTGAGCCACAGCTGCAGTTGGAACTAGTGTCTGGTGGGTTAGGTCCCTGCCCCTGCCCATCCGCCTGCACAACCTCCATCTGAACATGAAGGTGTAAATAGGGGAGGATGCTGCAGAGGGCGAAGGACCTGAACTGCTGTGACCAGGATGCATTTGAGACCCTGTTGTCCCCCGTGCTGCTTTTCAAAGGGCTGTGCCTGGGGACACACTGGGGCCACTGGAGTCTCAAACCCTTCCCGGAGTTTCCCGTGCACTGCACCCCTGGGATCTCAGCAAGGGCGCCGTGCAAGTCCTCGTTCCCCTGGAGCTGAGAAGGACACAGTGACCCAGCTATGCACCAGGCTGACTTTTGGCAGAGGCAGATGCTGGTTTTGCTCTGAAGGGAAATCTTTTCCTTTGTTAAAAGCTGTAGCACCAAAAGAGGAAATTAAATCAGAGGCATCCTGGTGTCACCTGATTATTAAATTAGATGTGGTCTCTAACTTCAAACTTTTCCACTTGGTTCTTAAAATGATATGTTAATGGTGCAATTGATACTTGGTTTTAGAAAGCCATGAACGTTCACCTTACTCTCATTCTCAATACAAGAAGATGGATACTTTGGGAAAACATTAAAGCTTTGATCTTCTCAAACAGGATAAGCACAAGGATAAAGGCAGCAGTATGTGCTTCTGTGTCCTGAGTGAGGGAGAAGAGCAGCAGTGAGGCTCGGAGGAACTTGGCACATGCAGCAGCAGGGAACAGGGTGACAGCACACACGGGGCTGGGCAGAGGAAAGCCACCAGCACTTCTCCCTCTGCGAGCAGTGGAAAAGGACATGAGGGATGACTGTGCCCAGGAGGAGAGGTTGAACAGACAGCCAAAAGACCCCTGTGAAGCCAGAAGCATACCAGCGAGGATTCCAGAAAACTCTAGAAAAACTGAGAAAGTTATGACACGAAAGCAATAGTTGGCTTCTCTTTCTTTCTTTGTGTAGATATAGAAATTTACTGAGCGTCTTTGATGCCCACAGGGTTCAAATGTCAGCCTGGGAAAAGAGTATGGGCTAATTCTATGGGAGCTTTGGACCAGAGAGCGCTCACTAAGGCTGGCATTGGCATTGCTGTCAGGTAGAGAAAAGGCTGCATAAATTGATTTCTTGGCTGATATTACAACACTCAGGTGAAGGCTTATGCAAGCTGAGTTCACATGCAAGCTCACAGAGTTAAGGCTGGTGGGGTTGTCTGGGGGCATCTGTCTCAACCCTACAATCAAAGCAGGGCCAACTCAGAAGTTAGCTTCAACTTCAAAGCATCACGTTGCTAAAGGTCATATCCTGAGGTACCTATTGTATACCACATAGTTCTCCTAGCTGCCTGTTCAGTGAGGCACAGGAAACCAGCTGTCAGAAGAGGAGGGATTCTTTCTGCCACCAAAGTCTCTGAGGAGGACTGGTGCCAACAGACTGGGATGATCAAATCATTGCTGCTGCTGCTGGGTTCACAGTTCACTTTGCATTGGTGCCTGGGAAATCCAGGGCTATAAACCAAGCAAAAAATCCTGCAAAATATGCAGGCTTTGGTTGGGTTTGGTGCCACTGGCCTCATGCACGTTACAGTGGGCCATGTAACAAATGTGGGGCTGCTGTGAGTGAAACCCCTGTGCCAGTGCTGTGTCCTGCAAGGCCTGGTTGCTGAGGTGAGGAGCAGTGCTCTCTGGGATGACTGATTTGCTTTAGGGCCAGCTGCATCTCTTCCTTTGTGAGAGGGTGAGATAGATATGGGGTAGGGTTTAGAAATCAAGGGCTGAAAAATAATAATTTTTTTTTTAATGATCACTACACAACATGCTGTGCTACTGTGGAGCTTAGTAACAGCTCTGATCTATTGTCTTTATTTCCTACCAGACTTCATAAAAATAATAATTTTTTTTTTAATGATCCCTACACAACATGCTGTGCTACTGTGAAGCTTAGTAACAGCTCTGATCTATTGCCTTTATTTCCTACCAGACTTCACTCCTGCCTGCAAGCACTGCAGGCTTTCAGTCAGGCTAAGGAACCACTTCTCCCTTTTCCTGAAACAGAGTCCCTCTGTCCCTCTGCTCTTAGCTTCCACATCAGTCTGACATGTTTAGTTGCTTCCTTCTGCCTGCAGAGGAAACTTTTCCCTCTGTGAAGTATCAAACACAAAGCTTAACCATTAGGTGTAGTTAAGGACTTCAGTAAATAAAACACTGAACTGTCCACTGGGGACTATCCCAGCCCAAATCCTGCAGGTGTTGTGGGAGGCAGGGGAGAAAACCTGAATTCATCAACCCATGCAGTCCCTACTCATAGCCTGCACTGAAAGCTTTCATCCTAGTCTACCAACCAACACTTAATCATAGCCCACTGACACATAGCTGCACAACACCAAATCCTAATTGTAACTCATGTATGTGTTACAATAAGTCATTTTCTTAAAAAAACCCCATAAATCTGGTATATGCTAATTCCAGAGCATAGCAGCCTTCCCCTTATTTCTGATAGCCTCCCCAGAAGCCACCAGGAACCCTACCTGTCTACCTTCTGGGACCTTCTGCCCTATATTTAGTGACATTATTAACTCTTGCTCTAAAGCTGTGTCCAGAACAAACCTCAGAGGCCCATGCACAGGACACCCTGAGGGCTGCAGAACAGCAGCAGGCAGCAGCCCAGATTGCAGGCAGTCATCTGGCACTTTTGACTACTGGAGGGACAGACTACAAAGTGGGTGAGAAGCTACCTGACCTGTCTGTCTCCAAATGCAGTCAGTAGTTCAAAACCTCAATGATGATTAAGTAAAACTGGCATTCTTTGGGGCTCATTACCCAGGTGGCCACAAACATGGGTGACACCAGACTGGGAAGTGTGGTTCAGGACAGGGGAGCAGGGCTGTCATTCAGAGGAGCCTTGAGAAGATCAAAGAGTGAACCAACAAGAAACTCATACAGTTCAGCGTGGACAAGTGTAAAGTCCTGCATCTGGAAAAAAATAATTCCATGAAACCCTGCAGACAGATGACAGAGTGGGCAGAAAAGGACCTGGGGAGTTTGGTGGATAATGGATTGTGCCCGAGCCAGTGCTGCACCCTTGCAGCCAGGGATACCAGTGGCACCCTGGCCTGCATCAGCACTTGTGAAGCCACTTCTGGATTCTGTGTGCACTTTTGAATCTATCTATCTGCTACAAAAGAGATGGAAGGAGTCCTGCAGACAGGAGTGTGTCTGGTGAAGGACAACCAAGATGGTGAAGGGTCTTGAGGGCAAGACTTATGAGGAGCAGCTGAGGTCACTTGGTTTGTTCAGACTGGAGAAGAAGGCTGACGAGTGACCTCATCATAGTCCTCAGCTTCCTCAAGAGGGGCAGTGGGCGGGGAGCTGCTGACCTCTCTCTGGTGATCAGCTACAGGACACAGGGAAATGGAAGGAAGCTGTGTCAGGGAAGCTTCAGACTGGACAGCAGGAAAAGGTTCTTCACTGAGAAGGTGACTGGTGACTGGAGTAGGCTGCCCAGGGAAGCAGTCAGGGCATTGAGCCTGTCAGAGTTCAAGGAGCATATGGACAATGATCTTAATCATATAGTTTAGTGCTGGGTAGTCCCATGAGGAGCAGTTGGACTTGATGATCCTTATGGGTCACTTCCAACTAGGAATATTCTATGATTCTATTCCGTGAAAGCCACTAAGTTAGTTAAATTCAAGCACATGACACAGGGAAAAGCTGAGGAAGAAAACGTTAAGGGGAGAGATGGCAAATCCAACTGCATCTCAGAGCTGCAGAATGAAAGGGCAAGAAATGATTCTCACAGGCTGCAGCTAGAGAAATACCAACTTGACACAAGGACAGCTTTTTTGAAAGAGGGTGGTTATGCACAGGAACAGGGGGCCAAATCGGTTGTAATCTCATTTTGGGCAAGGCTCAGGGCAATATGCTCTATTTTGAAGCTGGCTCTACTTTGAGCAGAAGGTAGGACATCTTTTCTCATCTAAACCATTCTGCAGTTACCTGGTTTTACCTTTCAGTCTCAGAACTTAATTTCCAGCAATAATATTTACAACAGAGACCTGGGAAATGAATCATTTATTGTTTATCTGCATTGTAGTCTGCCAAATTCTCCATACTGGAATCAAGACTGGTGCCTGAGGGTTGAATAACTTGTATTTTATCTACCAAAGTTAGTGTTTATGGGATTACAGTTAAGACAGAGATGGAGAGGGATAAAGAATGTGCTTTCTGCTCTTGGGGCCTCCACAGTTATATTCATTACTGTATCTCTGGCTGTATCTCTACTGGTAAACTTACCAGAGCCAGCATGTAGAACTGACTGTGTTGTTTGTTAGCACAGTCCCTGGCTGGGCGTTGGAGGGGTCGGTTGGCTCAGACACTGCTGCACACAGCGTGGGCACAGCACCAAAGAGCTGAGGTGTCATCTAGAGCTCCTGGTGGGTCAGTGTAAGGACTGGTTCCTCTGGGATGTGGCTGCTTGCAGGTTGTGTACCTGGCCTAAAGGTGAGGTCAGCTTAACAGCCAAGAATAAAGGGCCTGAGGAGAGTTGTGTGCTGGCACTGTTGTGAGTCTCCCATGGGCTGGCATGCGCTGTTGTGGATTTCTGGGAGAAATGGTAGTGGTAGGCAAGAAAGCAGCATTCCTGTGGGCACAGGGCTTCACCCTACCCCTCGAAGCTGTGAAAAATAAATCTACCTTTTCAGTCCCTTCCTCACACTGACATTTTAATTCAAATCAAATCCTGGGATCTATACAATTGATGGCATGGTTTGGGCTAACGGCATGGGGGGCAAGCACCAAATACCAAGATGAGAGATGAAACTTGGGCAAATATCTCCCGGTTAGTGACAAGCTATGTTGGTTCCTGGATTCTACAAAAGTCATAATTCTTAGAACAAGATAAGTGCCAGGATGAAGGAATCCCTCATGTTTAGTTCTGGAAACACAGAGGTATTGCTGGACTGGGTTTAAAGCTAGACGTGGGCTTAAGGGCTAGAGGCAGCAAAGTGCAGACATGACATATTATTTACAGGATCCTGCAAGAGCCATAAAGTGGAAATGAAGCTTGATTCTGACATGAACATGTCAGTTATAGCTGGGTGGTAACTAACTATTGTTCTGATAATTTTAGGATTAGTGCTGATCTTGGAGATTGTGAAGGCAAAGAGTTTTGCACCTGCTGTTGGATCCTGTAAGATCCCAAGGAAGAAAATGAGGCTGGCCTGGGGATGGGCAAATGAATGGTAGTACCTCTTCTGGCAAAACTAACTAAATAAACAAAGCAGGGGCTTGCACAGGATGGCATGCTTTGCAATAGAAAGCAGCCAGGAGAGTGCAGCAAGGGCTACAAAGCAGAAGGAAGCCTGTCTGGGTGCTCTCTGTGGCCAAGACTGACTTCTTCCTTAGGTCTGTCTGCTGCCAGAATATAAAATGCAACTAGGAAGGCAATGTCATTTTCTAGCTTAAATTTGCAGTTCCAGTAGAAATGGCATGCTTTTGAATAGGGGCCAGAAATAAAGGGACTGACCTTTTTCCTTTGAACATTGGGCAGTATATTTGTGTTGCGGGGAAGCGTCCATGTGCAGCCTTGATAAAAGGATGAAATGGGAGCCTTCATATGGCACCCACTGTAATTTTCCTGACCACAGAGGGCAATGTTTAATATTCGTGCTTTGGATGTATTAAAAGATAAAATATGAATCAAAAAGCATGACTGGAAGCTGATTTGTTTCAGAAGAAAGTAGAAGTTAAAACTTTTATACATCTGCACATCAAAGTGTTATTACTAGCTAAGGTTTCTTTTTATAATTTAAGCCCCTATCTGAATTGAATTTCAATGGGCTGGTTGTACACTGTACTCCAATCTCCATATCAGTCAAATTTGATGAACACCCCAAAGCTCAGTGGCTGAGAATGAAAGAAGAAGAAGCATGCCTAGGAACTTCAAATGGGAGTGCAGGCCTGGTATCTTTTGTCAGTAGAAAGATTGTTATAATACCCTGTCGGTCACAGTAATAACCTTAAACAAATAGATCACTTGTATTTACTTTGTAATATCAGTGCTTTTACAAGATTGACTACCTAGTGGGATTGTCTGTACAAATTCCACAGTTGTCCCGAGGCAGCTCTGTGAAGAGGACATTTTAACTCCATACGCCATGGAAAGATGCCTTCAGTGTTGCTCCATGAATTAATCATATCCCGGGGGGCTGTGGGAGGATAAGGGCAGAGAAACCCTGCTGGAGTGGCACGGGGAGCTCCGAGGAGCTGGTGCAGAACCTGGCCACTTTGTGCCGTGCTGAGCAGTGACACCAGCCAGGCTGGTACCTGGGCGAGCTGACAGCACCGAGCCTCACCGAGCCCGCTGAGCCCACACCCACCTCCCCGTGCATCCCAGCAAGGTGGAGATGGTATATTCTTCCTTGTAATGGAAGGTAAAATTATCACCAAGACCACCTTATGTTTTCTATTTTTGTTATTTCCAGCGGGCTGTGTCAGCTCTGGTTTAATTTTCTTTCATCTTTTCTGGGCAACAGAAGTTTTCCTTTTATAAGAACATAAATAAAACCCTTTCAGAGTAATGATGTGTGCATGGAGGGTGTGTTAACCTACAGGAGTGTGAAGCAGGTTTACATTCAGAGAACAACATGTGCATCAAGATTATTCCCTCTGCACCCCCCCCATGTGAGACCTTTTCCTCTTTTGTTTCCATTTGAGAGAGGTGCCACTTCATTACTCTCAGACATTTAAAATACATGAAGTGAAAGTAATGCATCGGGGAATTTTCCCTAAATGTTTTTCCCCTGGTCTGTTTCTCCTGTATTTTAAACCTGTTTTTCCCTGTCAAGGCAAATTTTGCCTAGACAAATATGAGTACAATTCTGGTTTTGTATTTCCTTGCACCTTGCTCTGAATTTAGCAAGGTGCTGACTACAGGGTCTGACTGACCTCTCCGACCATGCCACGGGACTCCCATGAGACCACTGGAGAATCTACTGATTTATAGCCATAGGAGAAAGCAGCAAATCAGACCTGCTTAAAGTTTCAGTCATGCCAGGCGCAAATTATCTGACCACACAGACACTTAAATGGCCCGAAATATAAGACAGATCTGGAAAAATCCAAATGCTACCATGCCCTAAACCTCCCTCTTTCTTTTGGTCAATGTAAAGGGAGCCCTGATGTGACTAGCCTGGATGCAGTTCCCTACCCTGCAGGCATCTCCAGTCTGAAGAATGTGTCTCCCATCTTCCCTTTTCCCAGTTTGTCACTCTTGCCATTTCCCTTCATGCAGGAAATTGCTGTCTCTTAAAGACCTCAAAGCTGAAATCCCAATTCCATCATGTCCAAGCTGTAGCATCTTAAAGAGAAGTTCATCCAATGCTGCTGTCTACCTGTCTGCTTGATAGCTCCAGCCAATATATTCTGGCTTGAATGGGCAGGGAAGATCTCCTTATTTCCCCGTGTCACGCTCCCTAGGTCAGGGCTTGGCCTGCCAGGGAAGCTAGGAAGGAGCTAGACCTGCTCAGAGATTTACTGCCAATCCACCTCATCTCAAACTTCCTGTTTTCATACAGCTGCTGAGCAGCATGCTCACCTTCCAGGCACCATTGGCAGGGCCAGATCTGTCCTAATAGAGGCTGAAGGGGGTCTACACCCAAAGAAGTTACTCTGCATTTTACACCTGCTCTGACAGAGCAACCAGGGAAATCTTTTATTCAAGTTGCACTGTAGGAATCTGTCTGCTGCAGGATTTCACAGCAGCTTTGGTGCCCTAAAGTTTTGGTGGGTCTGACCTTTTACCTCTCATCTCCTCTGT
>NW_008630680.1:10748-12085 GCF_000691845.1 Merops nubicus | reverse complement strand
AGAAGGTCTCCCTGGAGCCTCCTCTCCCCCCATCTGAACAACCCCCACTCTCCCATCCAGACACACGTTTCGCCCCCCACCACACACCAGTCTGCCCCAGTCTGAGCCGTGGGGGCTGCTGGGGGGAGCAGGAGCCCTCCCTGAGGCCGGGGGGCTGGGGAGGGGCGGGCGCTTCTGCCGGAGGAGGGGGACATTTGTTATCTGCCGGGCCAGGAGGGACCCTCATCCATCACCCCTCCTCGGGGGGGGCAGCGGCCGCCCCCCCTGGCAAGCAGCCTGCCCAGGAGCTGCAATTCCCCACGCGCTGCCGAGCCCGTTCCGCTCCTTTCAGAGAAAATTACCCCGGGTCAAAGCTGTGCCTGGCTTCCCAGCCAGCAATTTTCCAGCTAAAGAGCTGGTTTTGTACCCAATATTTTGCAATTTAAAGGGAAGGGCGTCTCCGAGCCCCTCAGACCCCGGGATTCAGAGGCAGGTAACAAGAGGAAGGAGTCAATTTATTCTGTTTGGAACTAAACTCCAGCCCCGGGCTGCCCCATGCACCCCAGAGCGTGCATCAAACCCCTCACTGGGGTTTTTCAGCCTCCTGCTTGGGGGTTTGATGCCGGAGGGTGACGCCAGCAGAGGGGTTGGCAGTGCCCACGAGGGCACTGGGTGCCCGTGGAGTTTGTGCTGCAGCTTTTCCCCTGCCCTGTGATATTTTTATCCCGTGTCACGAGGTTCTGCAGGACTCCTTCCCCGGGCAGGGCGCAGATGCTCCAGGAGTTCAGACAGGAGCACAGGGAAAATAAACCCTGTTTTTAATGAAGTAAACCCTTCAAGGTCTGCAGGGTCCTGCTACAGCCGTGTCTGCTGGAAATGAACGGCCTGAGAGCTTCACCTAGGGATAAGGGGGTGCAGAGCAAAGTCTGGGGTGGCAGGTGCTGAGGTTCCAGACGTGCCCTGGTTTTCCAGCCCCCTTCTTGGGCTTTCAGGCAGCGTGAGGTGGCCCAGACCTCGCTGTGCCCAGCCAGTTCTGTGATCAAGGGGTTTAAAGAGTTCTCAGAACACAACTGGGGTGTTGGGGTCTGAGAAGAACCCTGGGGCCCGTCCCTGGGGTGCCACATGCCCAGGGCTGGTCAGGAAAGGGCACAAGGTCGGGTAACAGTGTGAGCTCTGGCTGCACAGAGGAGGGTGAGCAGCTCCTCGGGGCTGAGGAAACCACCCAGAGAGGCTCTGCCCGGAGAGGGGACGGTGCCACCCGCAGCGGGGGCCCTGGGAACCCCAACCCTGGCACCCCAAAGCCAAAGCACAAAGCGGGGGAGAGGCAGCGACCGCTCGGGCTGCCCCGCCCGGAGCTC
>NW_008630680.1:10241-10627 GCF_000691845.1 Merops nubicus | reverse complement strand
AAGGGAAGCACGGGGGGGAGCAGTGCTGGGGAGCAGGGGCAGTGCTGGGGAGCAGTGCTGGAGAGCAGGGCAGCACCCCAGCCCCGGGAGCTCCAGAGCCACAGTCTCCCCAGGCTCTGTTCCTCCTGCCCGTGGGGAGAGCTGAGCTGCAAGGACCTGGGATTCACAGCCACACAGAACTGAGGGGCTGAAGGGGAGATGGGGATCACCCTGTCCCACCCCTGCCCAGCCGCTCACCCCCAGCAGGGTGCCCAGGATGGGCTCCAGGCAGGTTTGGGATCTCTCCAGAGCAGGACACTCCACAGCCTCTCTGGGCAGCTGCTCCAGGCTCTGCACCCTCACCCCAAAGAAGTTTCTCCTCCTGCTCAGGTGGCACCTCCTGGGTT
>NW_008630680.1:9709-10091 GCF_000691845.1 Merops nubicus | reverse complement strand
CCCGGGCCTGGCACAGAGATGCTCCAGCCCCTCAGCAGCTCCGCAGCCTCCCCTGGACTCTCCCCAGTGGTTCCTGCTCTCTCTGGAACTGGGCAGCCTTGTAATTTGGAAGTCCTCCCTGCAGCCCTGACTCCTGCCCGCAGCTCAGTCCTGACTCAGACCTTCCCTGCAGTGCCTCACAGCCCATGGATCCCCCTGGCCCCAGGTAATTTGTTCTGAGACAACACTCGAGCTGTCAGCTCCCTGGGCTGCAGGGACCCCCCTGCTGCCACCCCACACGCAGGGGACCCCCCGTTGGGTGAGGCAGGTGACTTTCAGAGGGCAGGGAGCAGGCACCCGGGGTTCAGGGGCTCCCCAGGGGTCACGAGGTGGGGAGCAGAGG
>NW_008630680.1:6435-9692 GCF_000691845.1 Merops nubicus | reverse complement strand
TGCTCCCCTCTCAGCACCCGCCCGGGGCAAGGCAGCAGCCGGGTCTCAGCCCACAGTAAATCAGCTCCTGCACCAAGGGGCTGCTCTGAACCCTGGCTGCAGCTCCCTTATCTCTGATCCCCAGCAGGTCCAGCCCTGGGGGAGCTGCTGCCGGGAAGAAGCGAGAGAGCTGAAAGCAGCCCTTGCTTCAGAGCCTGGAAATAGCTCAGGAGCATGGAATATTAATGACTGCCCCAGCGAGAGAGCTCGTCCACGTTCTGCTGACTGAACAGGGCTGCAGACCAAGCCCTGGAGCTGCTTCTGCTGCCTCGTCACTGCCGCAGTGAGCTCAGCACAGAGCCCAGCACAGAGCCCAGCAGAGCCCAGCTCCCTCTGCAGCACCCTGCCCCAGGGACACGGGGCTCCGAGACCACGCCAGGGGCAACCCCTCTGCTGGGAGCCCAGCAGGAGAGAGCTGGGCTGGGGCAGCTGAGAGGAGAAGGCTCCAGCTGGGGAGACCTGCTGGGGGCTAGGGGGGACATCTTTATCAGAGGGTGCAGTGACAGGACGAGGGGGGATGGATTAAACTCCAAGAGGGAGATTTAGACTGGAGAGAAGGGAGAGATTGTTGCTGCTGAGGGTGCTGAGCCCCTGGCCCAGGCTGCCCCGAGAGGTGGTCGCTGCCCCATCCCTGGCACCATCCCAGGGGAGGTTGGACAAAGCTCTGAGCACCCTGCTCTAGCTGGGGCTGTCCCTGTCCCTGCAGGGGTTGGACTCAGTGACCTTGAAAGGTCCTTTCCCACCCAAACAGACAATAACTTGACAGCCCTTGTAGGGAAGAAATTGTTCCTCATGTCCAACTTCAGTCTCCTCTGGCCCAACTTGAGGCCGTTTCCTCATTGCCCCTTGTCCCTGAGGTGAATCTTGTGCCCCTTCCTCAGAGGAGGACACAGCTGGCTGGGGTGAAGTCCAGCTCAGCACCTGCAGCTCCTCCATGCAGCCACCAAGGTTCACTCAGGTTGTGGAACCTTCTAAACACTGAGACATTCAGCAGTTCCCTCAAAGTGCCTGTTCCCAGTTGATCATTTTCAGCTTCTCAAGCATGAACAGAGGTAACAACTTCCAAGAGCCTCCACACCCTCTGCTCTGCTCCCTGAGCCGGCCTCTACTTTTGTCTGAGGAACAAGATCACCATTTTTGTATCACATTTATCACAAAAAAGACCTTTTTGTTTCCTCAAGGCTCCAAAGTCACCGTCTTAATCACAGCTTCTCATGTAAAGAACCAGCCCCACACAGCAACAGGTTATTAAGTCGCTTGCTTGAGAAAGAAAAATCTATAAATAAGCTTTTTAAGTGGCTAGGTAATTTTGGGGGAGTTCAGGGAATGATAACAGCCTTTGATGATAGAGGCAAAAACCCCCTTCCACCTTCAGTGCCCAGTTACAGGAAGAAGTTAAAGGTGAATGAGGCCACGGGGAGAACAAAGGGGAGCAGGGAACAACCCCCCCAGCAGCACCCCAAATTCTGAGCCCTGCTGTCGTGGGTCAGGGCCATCAACGGGGGGACACTCAGCCAGAGGAATGGCCAGGGACACGAGGGCTCCCCAGGCTGGGAAAGGGATCAAAGGGATGCCACAGAGCCCATATGTTTGTTCCCCCTTTAGAAGAACCAAGAGTCACCTGATGGTTCTAAGAGAAGAACCCAGAGCCCTGGGAGAGGACAGGGGAGGGCAGAGGGGTGACAGTGGTCACCTTGGCCTGACGAGGAGGGGCCTGGGGGTGCTTTACAACCCTTGAGGAACAATTTCTTGCCCTGGAGGGTTGCCCAGGGCTGTGCCAGGCTGCCCAGGGCAGTGGTGGAGTCCCCACCCCTGGAGGGGTCCCCAAGCCGTGGAGATGTGGTGTGAGGGACACGGGGCAGTGGGGACCTGGCAGTGCTGGGGGTGGTTGGACTCCAGGAGCTTCTTTTCCAGCCCAAATGATTTGATGACCCAGTGGTTCTAGGTCTTGCTGGAGGAGTCCAAGTGAAAGCCATGGAGACTTTTCCTTCAGGGTAACAGTTTTGATCAGTGCCCAGCAAAGATTTCACCTCAAACTTCAAGTAAAACACCTCAAAAGAACCGTGTGACACCCTGAGAGCCACCCAGGAGAACCTCTGTCCTGGGGAGAGCTGGGCAGGGGAACAGATCCCACAGGGGACACCTCTGGAGCTGGTGCCCCTGTAACTGGCCAGGTGCCTGCAGGTGCTGTCTGGCTACGGGCACCAGGGAGAGGGGAAAGGACCAAACCCCTTGCAGAGCACACCCAGAAAGCTGCCCACACACCACAGGCTGGGCAGGGGAGGTGCCAGCAGGGTGAGTTCTCCTACATCAGCCCGTGGTGGGGAGAACTTCAGGCTCCCACCGAGCCCTGGGCAGGGTTCAGCCCCTGGTCTGGGCAGAGCTGGCTCTGGGTGAGCCCATAAAGCACCGTGTGAGACAGGCCTGGGAGAGAGCCCAGCACAGGGGGGGGCAGAGCTGGGTGTGGGGCTGGGGCAGCCCCAGAGCAGCCCCAGAGCTCCAGCCAGAGAGCAAACAAACAGCACGTGTGGAGTCAGGGACACCCCAGAGCCCCCGTGAGAGGGGTCACCCTGGGGAGGCCAGAGGGTGCCCAGAGGGGCTGTGGAGAGATCCCAACCCTGCCTGGAGCCCACCCTGGGCACCCTGCTGGGGGGGAGCTGCTGGGCAGGGCTGGGATGGGGTGATCCCCAGGGGTCCCTTCAGCCCCCTCATGCCAGTGGCAAGTGCTGGGTGAAGCTGTGCCCCGGGTGGGCACCACGGGCACCCCCCAGAGCCTCACCCAGCCCTGGCTCCAGCAGCAGAGGGGCACAGACTGCTGCCAGCAGACAGCGGGTCACAGGCTAGCTGTGGCCACCACTGGCCCCTCTGGCTGGCCACCCCCGGGCTCTGTCTGGGGACACAGAGACCTGCTGGGTCTGCACGGGGCCAAAACCACCCAGAGGAGCAGAACAGGCAGCCTGGCACCATGGCCAAGAGCTCCACCAGGGTTTAGACAGGATGAGACCCGGGCTGCCCCTCTGGCAGCCACCTCTGTCCTGTACCACCAACAGGACCTGCCTGCCTGGCCTCCTTAGCATCACAGGTTGGGTTGGAAAGGACCTTCCAGCTCCTGGAGCCCAACCACCCCCAGCACTGCCAGGTCCCCACTGCCCCGTGTCCCTCACCCCACATCTCCACGGCTTGGAACACCCTCCAGGCGCGGGGACTCCAACAATGCC
>NW_008630680.1:5206-6386 GCF_000691845.1 Merops nubicus | reverse complement strand
AGGGACAACTGAACCCGGCCCTGCTCCTGCTGCCACCCCAATGCTGGCCCAAGCCAGGCTGCTGGTGGCTTCTTGCCCCCCTGTGCCCACGCTGGCTCCTCTCCATGGGCTGTGCCCAACCCCCCAGGGCCTTTCCCTGGGGCACTTTCCAGCCTCTCTGTTGCAGGGGGGGTGACCCCAGGGCAGGACCAGCCCTTGCCCCTGGGGACCCTCACCCCGTTGACCCTCCACCACTTTTCCAGGACAGTGCCAGAGTAGCTCAGAAATCCACTATCAGCTGCTCTCCACCTACAGTGGACACAGACAGATGGAAACAAGTCCAAGTGTTGTCTGCTTGAGTTGTTTCCAGCCCTAGAGGTCAAGTGTGCTGCCACACCCAAGGTTAAGCTAAACCCTTCCAGAGCTGCAGGCAGGTCCCTAGAGATGGGGGGGTCTACAAGGGATGGGGGACAGCACAAAGACACCAACAGACCTGGAGAGAAGATTCTGCCCAGTGAAGTCTGGCCAAGCTCCCCACAGCTACTGCAGCACCACCAGAGCCAGCTTTCATTGCAATTGTCAGTTGAAAACCTCAACAGCTCCAAGTTAAAAATCCCAGAAGGAAACATTTGGCTCAGCTGAGTCACAGCTTCAGGAGCTAAGAAAGCAGAAGGGGAGCCAAAGGCAACTGCAGAAATCTGAGGTCAGCGACCTGTTTGAGATGGAGTGTAATGAACAACCCCCCTCTGCTCAGGGGTGTCCCTGCAAGGGCAGAGCCTGCCCTGCCCTGCCCACCCTGCCCTGCCCACCCCTGGAGAGGGTCCAGCCCTGCCCCAGGGGCTCTGGGCAGCACTGGCACCGAGGAGCCTGGAGGGAGCTGGCAGGAGCTGTGCAGCAGCCTCAGCCCCAGGCAGGGCACAGGGCTCGGGGTGCTGGAGAGACACTCACAGAACCCCTCCTGCACTGCCCTGCACGACACCACCCTCAGAACTGACAGAACCCTGGTGTGGGGGGCTGAAGGGACCCCTGGGGATCACCCCGTCCCACCCCTGCCCAGCAGCTCACCCCCAGCAGGGTGCCCAGGATGGGCTCCAGGCAGGGTTGGGGTCTCTCCAGAGCAGGAGACTCCACAGCCTCTCTGGGCAGCTGCTCTAGGCTCTGCCAGTCTCACACCAAAGAATTTTCTCCTACTGCTCAGGTG
>NW_008630680.1:3789-4862 GCF_000691845.1 Merops nubicus | reverse complement strand
CGCCCTGCGACCCGTGTGTAATTGTTAACGCTAATGATGGCCCTGCCGAGGGCCGGGGGAGCAGCCGGAGAGCTCCGGGGCACTGAGAACTCCCCCCTCAGCCCGAGCAGGGCACCCGGCTGTGCTCCCCCGGGGCGGCCGGGGTCACTCCGAGGTGGTGGCACCTGAGCTCCCCCCTCACAGCCTTTTTTTTTGGTCACTCCGAGGTGGTGGCACCTGAGTTCCCCCGTCACAGCCACACTGGGGAAGTCACCTGGGAGCCAGGAAGAGTCACCTGGGAGCCAGGAAGAGTCACCTCTGCTGTCTCCAGACCCAGGAAACCCCCACGGTGCTGCACAAACCTTCCCCCCGTTGTCATTTCCAGCAGGTCTGAAGGACAACCTCCTGTTCCCTCTCCCCCTGCCAAGCCCAGAGGCAGGGCTGGGGGCTCCTACCTGGGGCTAAGAGGAGATGATGAGAACCATCTAGAGTGCCCTGGAGATGAGGAAGGTTCTCTCCCCTCCCCTGAGCACCAGAGGTGCTCCACAAGTGACCTGCAAGCACAAGATACAGTCCTGACACCCAAGAAAAGGGAGACTCTGGAACGTGGGCTGGAGGAAATCTCTGCAGCATGAATCCACCCCAAGTCCCCTCAACGGGGCACTCAGTGATCCTCACGGGTCCCTTCCACCCAGAGACACTCTGGGATCAAATCAACCCCCCTGAGGTGTGACTGTGGGGGGGTGAACAGGCAGGGGGACAGAAGAGCTGCCAGCCCAGGTCACTCACGGGGCCTTGGAGAGGAGACCCTGGCCCAGCACATCCACTGGGCTCAGCTGGGACCTGAACTCTGAGGCAAGCTGAAGAATCTCAGTCTCCAGCTGGCAGGTCATGGCCAGATCCTGCTGTCTGGGAGGGCAGAGTGCTCCTGATCAGCCTCAGAATCATTCTGTTTGGAGAAGACCTTGAAGCTCCTGGAGTCCAACCACTCCCCTAACTCTGCCAGGTCCCCTCAGCACCATGTCCCTCACCCCACATCTCCACAGCTTGGGAACCCCTCCAGGGGTGGGGACTCCACCCCTGCCCTGGGCAGC
>NW_008630680.1:2208-3737 GCF_000691845.1 Merops nubicus | reverse complement strand
CCGCCCCCCCGAGGCCCTTTCCCGGTGTCACTTCCCAGCCTCTCTGTTGCAGGGGGTGTGACCCCAGGGCAGGACCAGCCCTTGCCCCTGGGGACCCTCCCCCCACTGGGTTCCACACATGGCTCCAGCCTGGCCAGGGCCCCCTGCAGAGCCCCAAATCCCTCTGGGGAGCCCCAAATCCCTCTGGGGAGCCCCAAATCCCTCTGCAGATCCTCCCACCCTCCAGCAGATCAACTCTCCCACCCAGTTTGGCGTCACGGGCAAATGGACTGAGGGTGCATTAGGTGCCACTAAATTCTGTGTGCCCCCAGGGGACAAGGTGACATCAAGGTGGGCAGCAGTGCCCAGCACCTCGGGCACAGGACCCTCCAGCAGGGCTCAGGATCACCCACCTCACCTCCCAGCCCCAGAGCAGACACAGCACCCAGGGAGGCTCCAGGGGCAGGAGGGGTCACGAGCCTGGTGGCAGCAGGGGGACAGGAGGAGGGGACAGGAGCTGCCACCTCGACAGACCAGACAGAACAGGGAGGAAAAGAAATCTGGGGGTAAAACCCAGCACCACGGGTTAAAGGTGTCAGAGCAGAACCCTCCTGGCAGGGAAGGAGCTCCCAGTGTCCCCCCAACCTTTCCAACCAACATCAGAACCTCTCCAACCAACAGGGAAGGGAGGTCCTGACATCCTCACCACCTCCCCAGCCAGCAGGGAAGGGAGTTCCTGGTGTCCTCACCACCCTTCTGACCAGCACCTCAAAGCAGAGCTGTGCTCCAGAGGCTTTACAGCCAGTTTGGGGTCACAGGGCTGGGCTGGGTGCTGTGGCACCGGGGCTTTAACGGGTTTTCATGGTGTTCAGAAGGTCCCTCCACCCACCCCCCACCTCCTTGTGCTGAGCAGAGAGGCCCTTAGAGCCCAGGCTGGGCTCCTCGGGGGAGAGGGAGAGTGAGCAGCAACCTCCTCCCAGCTACAGCCTGAAAACCAGGGGGTTGAGGAGAGAACCCAGAGGGCAGAGAGCCCCTGGCCACACACGTACTGCTTCATGGCGATGAGCTTGGAGTCCATGCTCTCCTGCTTCCCCTTCATCACCTGGATGTCACTCAGCAGCTTGGTGACGTTGTCCTGCCGCACCTTCACGTCCTCGTTCTTTATGCTGGACACCTGGGGGCAGAGGGAAGGGTGAGGGGTGTTCCCTGCCTGCAGGGGCCTGGTTCAGCTGCCCCCTGGGCCCTGTGGATCCTTCCCCCCTCCCCAGCCCAGCCTGCTGGGCCACGTTCTCTGTGGGAAAGCCCCAAATCCTGTCACAGCCTAAGAAGAAAGGCTCAGGGACCCAGGGCCAAGGCAAAAGGGAAGGGTTGTGCAAGGGCCATTTGCCTCTGCAGCCCTTCAGAGAGGCCTCAGGCCAAGAGCCTCTCATGGGTGACAGGCCTCAAACACAGCCCTGGCAGCACAGAAACCAACACTGTCCTCACAGCCAGTGCCCGGGCAAGTGCCCCAGGGAAAGGCCCTGGGGGGTTGGGCACAGCCCATGGGGAGG
>NW_008630680.1:1028-2160 GCF_000691845.1 Merops nubicus | reverse complement strand
AGCAGGACAGGATCAGCCCCTGCACTGGGCACTGGGGAGGCCACAGCCTGAGTATTGGTTCAATTTTGGGCACCACAGTAGAAGGAGGGTCTTGAGGGGCTGGAGCGCGGCCAGAGAAGGGCAACGGAGCTGCTGGGGAAGGGTCTAGAGCCCAAGTGTGGGGAGGAGCAGCTGAGGGAGCTGGGGGTGCTGAGCCTGGAGCAAAGGAGGCTCAGGGGAGACCTTCTGGCTCTGCACAGCTCCTGACAGGAGCCTGGAGCCAGGGGGGGGTTGGGCTCTGCTCCCAAGGGACAAGGGACAGGACAAGATGAAAGGGCCTCAAGTTGCCCCAGGGGAGGTTGAGGTTGTCCCTGAGGAACAATTTCTTGCCCTGGAGGGTTGCCCAGGGCTGTGCCAGGCTGCCCAGGGCAGTGCTGGAGTCCCCACCCCTGGAGGGATGGCAGAGGTAGACTTCAGCTCAGCTGGTCATTGCCCCCTCCTCCTGGAAGCTGCAGCTGCCCTGTGGTCTCTCCAGGTGACACAGAACCTCCCCCCTCCAGCTGAGCTCAAAGAGCTGCCTCTTGTGAGAACACCAGGGACAATCCCAGGACAGTGTTCTCCTGAGCTCAGGCACGAGCTGGACAAGGCTGGGGCACTGCCCATCTGCTGCCACCAGTGGGGCAGAGACAGAGGCCTCGAGCAGGGTCACAGCTGAAGGGACTGCAGAGCAGGAGAGCCCTGCAGGACACAGCTGGGGGATGGGCAGGGCCAGCCCGAGGAGCTGCCAGCTTGGAAGAGCAGCTGGTGCCACCCAGGTCCTGCCAGCCCTGAGCACGGCGAGGGGCTTTTCAGACCCACCCCATTTTCAGACACCTTCTCCAGAGCAGGGGCTGCTGCTGTGTGAACTTACACTGGTCACTTTCCTCTTGATGTTCTCCAGGAGATGCTCCTGGCCTCGGATGAAGTAGGGGTGCTGGAACTCAGTGTCATCTATCTCAGGCTTCACCAGCCCTCCCTGCTCAATGTGGACGACCTTCCGAAAGCCATCTGCAAACCAAAGACAGATGGAGAAGCACAGAAGGGTTTGGCTGGGAAGGGACCTTCAAAATCTTCTAGTTCTGATCCTCCTGGCACAGGCTGGGACACCTCCCAC
>NW_008630680.1:405-774 GCF_000691845.1 Merops nubicus | reverse complement strand
CGCCAACCTGCCACACCTCCTACATGTCTTAACTTTCCCTATTGCAGAGGAGAGCTCCAGGCACAGAAGGTAAATAACATCCCAAAGGCTTCAGAGCCTCCAGAGAAGCTCTGCCCAGCTCCACCAGGACAGAGCTGATGGTCAGTGGGCTGAAGCAGGCACCTGAGGTAACAACCTGCTCACTGTTATACTACAGCTCAAAACCCTTCACTGTGACCAGTCTGCTCCAGCTTAAGAAACACAAACCCCTGTTACAGCCCCAGGTTCTGCTGGGACAGGACAAGGGGGGTGGATTAAGCTCCATGAGGGAGATTTAGAGTGGAGAGAAGGGAGAGATTGTTGCTGCTGAGGGTGCTGAGCCCCTGGCCC
>NW_008630680.1:0-372 GCF_000691845.1 Merops nubicus | reverse complement strand
GAGGTGGTTGCTGCCCCATCCCTGGAACCATCCCAGGGGAGGTTGGCCAGGGCTCTGAGCACCCTGCTCTAGCTGGGGATGTCCCTGTCCCTGTCCCTGCAGGGGTTTTGGACAGGATGACCTTGAAATTCCCTTCCCAAAGCAGTCTGGGATTCTACAGCTCAGAACTCCCCTGCTGCTTATCAGGGAGTTTCAGGACAGAAGAAGCCTGAGAGCCTGAAGAGTCTCTGAAGAGACTGAAGAGCCTGGGAGAGTCTCTGTTAGAAGTTTTGTTGCTCCCTTCAGCAGAGGCCAAGCCTAAAACAGCCCAAACCTCAAGGGGCTGCAAACCCCAGAATCTTTCAGGTTGGAGAAGACCTTCAAGATCAAGTC
>NW_008630679.1:0-484 GCF_000691845.1 Merops nubicus | reverse complement strand
GAGTGGCGAGTGCATAGTTCTGTTCTGTGTGGGTCCTGCCCTGAACCCCTTTTTACACGGAACCAGGACAACAAGCTACAGGCTGCCCAAAGAAGTGGTGGAGACACCACCCTCGGAGGTATTTAAAACATGTACAGATGCAGCTTATGGACATGGTGTAGTGGTGGCTTGGTAGTGCTGGGTTAACAGTTGGACTTGATGATCTTAAAGGTGTCTTCCAATCAAAACTATTCTATGCTTCTATTCCATGATTCTAAGACTCAGTGGTTAAATATAGATGGGGGGGTTCTGCTTTAGAAAGTTGTTTCTTTATTAGAAGAACTTTGAATGTTGTTAGGGAGCAGCTGGGAGTGATGCAGTCAATGGAGTGCATCTGACCTAGTTTGCTAATTTTGGATGTCCTGTATGGGATGTCCATGCCAAGGAGACAACCAGAAGTATCAAAAGTCTCTCCACTCCTGTAAGAGTCAGTCAGAAGAGGAAT